>NC_080670.1:1042030-1167030 GCF_030247195.1 Topomyia yanbarensis | reverse complement strand
GTGGCAGATATATTCGGTTGCACCTTTCGTTGATGATATCGTATACTAGCAGATTTGGGCGATGCACTTGTATGCGATTCTCCGCTGCTAACTTCGTGCATCAGTGCTACTAGCCGACTTCCAATGTGATGCATCACTTTGGCGATCAGTGGGGGCGAGTTGGTCACACTTGCTGGTTTTTCTTCGTCTTTCGTCATTTTAGATAGCGATGCTACTAGCCGATGATATACGAATGCGGTTTCCTTGTTCAATGCATGAGGCTCTTCGATCAGTCCGCCATCGCCAATGTCACCTTCTTTATCCTTCTCCAGTATGTCAAACTTATTGATTATCTGCTGGCAACTAGCTGAAATCTGTGCTTGTAGACTCGATTTTTGCGATACAGCTCCCTCTAAATCCGAGCTCGTGTAATCAGACGAATCGTACGAATCCGACCACGTATCTTCACTACTGAGATATTCGACTATTTCTCGCACCTGCTCATCCCTGATTCCTGGAACAGTTTTCATCAGTCTAGTTAACTCGTTCTCAAAATACACCAACTGTGGTGGTTTGCTTCGGTTACGAGCTTTTGGCACTGGCGTTCCATGTTTCGGAGTATTTGGCTCACTGACAGTAGGAGTGGAATTCCTGGATGCCGCTTTACTGTTTGCCGAAGCAGCGACAAGCGTCTTGAAGAATTGTCTCATTTTGGACATCATAAGATTAGTTTCTTCATCCGAACTCCAATTATTAAAACTGTCCTTCCGAACTAGATTAACCGGAGGAGGTCCACTAGCAGGTGTCTTATAGGAACTGCTTTCTTCTTTGAGATCAGTTTTATTTTCTTCTTGAATTTCCTCAAGTTCTAATTTGAGTTCCGGGGATCTGACTGCCTCACTGTCCTTCAGCAGATCGTCATTGCTTCCAATGAAACCACTGTCCCGGCTGTTCTGCTTTTTGCTCTCCGATAACGAATTCGCCAGTGGTAGATCAGGCTGAGGCGTCGTCCTACAATCTTCCTCAGAACCATCTTTATCAGATTTGTAGGGCAACGGCAGTTGTTGCATTTCAACGTACTTCTTTAAGTCATCGCTATCTGTCTTTTTGGAAAACTTCTTTTTCCGCTTTGCAGTGTCGTATACATTTTCATTTTTATCCATTTGATTGGTCGACTCGTCGCAGGTGTCCGTTTCGGATGAGTCGGGACATTCGTGACCCTCACCTTGTTGTTGTTCAATCTCGGCATCTTTTGCTAGTAAATTATCAAGCGAAGAACTCTGAGATCTACCTGCCCCTCTGGCTCGAACCAGTCGTTTTCTGCGCTGTTCAGGACTTGGGTGACCTTCACTGTCACTTCCGACACTTCCACTACCATCGGACTCATTACGTTCTGATGTAAAACCCATAAATCCAGTAAGAAAATATTTTTCCAATCGAGATGATGCAAGATCAGCGGATTCCACAGATGTACCGAGTGATTCTTCGGCACCCCCAAGTGAATCTAAACCCTCACTACAAACAGAACTACTTTCGGAAATACTATCGTCTCGGAAGTTCTGTGGAATAGACCCTGATGCGCCATCCGCTAGACCATAGAAGAAGTATTTCTCTAACTCAGAAGCTGAAAATCTATTTGTTCGTTTGGCTTCCGATTTGCGATTTGATTCTGCCTCGCTGTCTTCGCAACTCTCTTCCACAATTGTATGAAGTGTGAAATCGATCGCGGCACGATTATAACCGCGCAATTCTTCTTCACGATCTACACCCAGCGAAATCTCTTCACCCGAATCGTCCATATCCGATTCAGTGGCGGTCGTAGTCGCGAATTCTTCCTCGTCATGACTTGCTTCTTCCACCCACGAATCATCGTCTGCTAAACCATCTTCCAAACAAATTACTGCCGACAGTGTATTCGCACCTGTCACAACCGTTACATCGCCATTCTTGTTACTGTTATTAAGACTACCACTACTGTTGCTGTTACTGCTAGATCTCCCACTACTACACTCGGCCACCATAACACTATCTGTGATCATTGAAACACTTTCACTAATCGGGACAGCATCTAACAGATTGCCTTCATTCAGCCCCTCATCACCATCACTATTGCTCTGTTGAATATTAACACATACACTCCCGTCACTGTCTGACACTACACTAGTTATTGCACTTTCGTTCGTTGTGATTTTCACGGGTCGTCTGTTCGTTTGAGGTGATGCCTGCTCCAATGAAAAATTAAAGTAATCCGCTAAACCGCGATCGATCGATCGATCGGGTTCGTCGTCTGCTGGCAACATATCATCACCATAATTATCTTCATCGTCCTCCTGCATTGCCTTCGAGATCCAATTGGTGTGTTTAACGGTGATCGAAGTTGATGGATGCTGCTGCTGCTGTTGTTGTTGATCATCATCATCGCTGCTACTCACAATACGGGTGGTGTGACTCGTGACGATACTCACGTGAGGCGGATTATTTGCAACGCGCTGTTGCTCAACACCACCAATCGTCAATGACGGCACAGGCGATTCGGTTGCCATTGAAGTCGTACCGTTGTCGGGGCCAATCAAAACTAAACTCTTGTAGCGATTGTTGGCAGCATGGGTCGCTGCTACATAAGAGTTATTTACATCCGCGTTGGACGATCGTTCGTTTACAACTGAAGCTGGTTTCGTGTTTACGATATGATCGTGGACAGTTGGCATCGGTGGTGGTGATGGTGAATTCGCTTCTTCCTCTATGCTTTGCTGCAGTTGCTCACCTGTACACGGCACGCTGTGTTTGTTTTCATTTGCACTACATTGCTCGTTAGTATTTGTGTTCGGAGGTAACTCCGCATGCTCCGAATGGTGTTTGTAGTGCGTGGCTACCTGTTTGGGTGATTCTATGTTTTCCTCGCGTAAGCACTCTTGCTTTGTATTTGAGGTACTCACACTGTCGGAGCTTTCACTACTTGTTGGCATAGAAGCTTTTGCCCAATCAATGTTTCCAGTACTGGTACTTTCGCAAATTTCGTACGGAATTGATCCTTCCAACTCTATTTTCTTAATCACATTCGCCTTAACTGTATTCGGTTCTACCTTTCTCTGGTCTTCGGTTGAAATCTGCTCCTTGAAATCGCTTAGTTTCTCGTCTTCTAAATCAACTCGTCGTATGTGTTTCAAAATAATCCCACTATCCCCGATCGAGTTGGAGGAAACTTTTGAATTGGAACTTGCATCCTGATTCAGACAATTCGAAGAAGTACTGCTTGAAATGTCCGAATCACTCGATTCTCTTTCGGAATCCGTATTAACCACCATCACTTGAAAAAACTTTTTCGCACCAGCGGGTCTTCGATCTGCTATTGTCCCGGTGTCATCGGTATCCGTGTCGTTCGATGAACTGTACGACGTCGTAGAATCCGTATCTTCGCCACTAGCGGGCAGACCTTTCACTTTCAGCAAAATTGGCTCACTAGTGACATCATAGTTACGCTGAACGGATCGGGGCAGATGATTATCGGTCATGTCCACGTCCTCGTTGCTGGCCACAGATGATTGCGACGAACTGAAATGACTTTCGGATAACAGGTAACCTGTCAGTTCGCCCGGTGTTGCAGGTGAATCCGCATCGATGCCCTTTTCAACTGTTATCATACTGTCGTTATCGAGTAACTGATAAGTACTATCATCACACGTCACCTCATTGCAAGTGTTTTGCTTACAACTAACTTCGCCACTTGAAATTTCAGCATAGTTTCCCCTTTTTGCTTCACTCGTTTTGGTCACTAATATCGCCGTGCGGCACAAGAGTACGCTATTCGCGATGTCATTGTACGTATTACACGATGCTGTTGCATTACCACCGCCGCTCAACTGGTTCACTAATTCTTCATTTATGCTGTTGTCTTCCTCACTTATTTGTTGCTGTGGTTGTTGTTTTTCTTTTTCACGTCGTTGTACAGTTATTACTGATTCACTCACACCACACTGTCTCGTTACAGGTTTTTGCACTTGCACGGTCACAAGTGGCTGTTCATTTTTAATGGCTTCGTGACTACGACGATGGTGCACTGTAGGGTTTCTTTTGTTAGGTTTATGCTTTTCACATAATTTCTCATCGCCACTACTGCTGCTACTACTACTAAAGCTCTGTTCTTGTGCTCCGGTAGAGGTCAGCGAATTTTCACTGCCGAAAGCTATTTTGTGGGGGTTGATCGCAGCCGCCACCGTTGTCGTCGTCGTCGTTGTCGCTGCCGTGGGTTTTAAATCTTTATCGTCTCTACCGTGTGTGGTAAGATCATTGCCACATGATAGTGAAGGAGCACCCTGTCTCAGACTAGCGATGACTTCAGCGGTCAGTTCGGTACTAGTCAATGGATCAATTTTACTTTTACTCGCACTGGGGCTGTTAGGGAAATCGCTGTTGCGAAACAACTTTTGGACCAGAGAAACATCCACACTAGCACAACTACTCGCATTATTGATGTTATTATTATTGCTATTTCCATTACCATGTTTCTTTCTCTCAACATTCCGGCCTACAAAAGTCTGCTGTTGTTCAGATTGGTTTATCGTCGAATCATTTGTTTCTCTCTGGTCAGAACTCGGTTGGTCCATTTCCTGGCTATCGGCGGTAATTTTAGGTTTCTTCATTCCCTTTTGACGATGCTGGCAGCATAATGGTGAATGCATACAGTTTCCGTTATTAGGCTTAAATTCGAAAAGTGCGCTCTCACTACAGTTTCTCCAGAGTTGTCTGATTAATTCGTTCTGACTTTGATCTTTTAGCATTGTTTCCAATTGCTCCTTGTGAGACCAACTGTGAAATGTTGATATTGGCACAGGAATGGGAACGGGAACCGGGATTGGTACGAAATGGGTTTTGAAACCGCAGTCACACTTGCATATATCTGATTTCAACTTCTCGAGATTGCGATATTCTTCGAAATGTTCCAAAAATCCTTCGCTCCTAGTGGGCGAAGAAGAGGATTCAGTGTGGGTTAAAAATTCATCATCCGTGCCATTATCATATGTTGGGTTGCCCGAGTAGAATGAACCACTGCGCTGCCTTCTGTACAGCATCGGGGATGTTAGTGGGGAGGACTGTAGGAGGGATCTCTTCCGGGGCGTGTTCCTATGAGCCTGGCTAGTTGTTGTAATGTCATATAGCAGCGTTTTTGTCGTCGTGCTTATTCCTGGCTCAAAATAATCCCAATCACAATCGTCCAAAGCTATGCTGTGCCGTGTGTAAGCGGATGAAGTTGTGGAGCTGCTATCACATTCCTCTTCCTTGCTGGACGAGTCCGAACTGATGAACACCAACCGGTAGTCATCACAGTCGGTGAAAGGCAGCTTAGCCAGATTGCTGTCTGGTTCTGAAGACGATGAACCTGCAGTCGGATCGTCGTACAACAACTGTCTTCGCGTAGTTCCTGGGCTGTTTTGGTACAGCAAGGGTAGCTTATGGTGTCGACGATGGACGCAGTAGTCGCCTGAAGAATATGTGGGAACTATGAATTTCTCGGTTTCACTCAAATCATCCGATTAGTTTGGTTAGTGACCATTTTATTATTTTCAATCACTGATTCTAGCTGAGTTGTTGGTTACTTTACAGCTAATAATACACTACTGAGTTGGTTAGTTGCAAGCAAGCTTGTTTGTACTGCTGTAGAGAGTAAAATTCTTGAATAAATCTAATACGCCCCCGCACACACTGCGTTAGCCGAAGAAGCAAGCATTGTAAAACTAGGTTGAGCAAAAGGGGTGTAGTTTATTATAGCATTCAAATGATAAATATATTAGTATTAGATTCAGTAACTACGTTAGACTTGTGTCCGGTTGCTACTTTTTATATTTGATGCATTTGCTGAAAACTGGAAAATCGCCTTAGCATTCATCACTGATTTCTATAAATATGCTACGCTCAAGTACTATGATACACCTACTAGTAGCGGGAAAGGAGTGGGTTTTACGCCTATGTTTATATTAAAATTACATGCGGCAAACCCCAAAAATGTGAATTGACTAGCTATATTTAGTAAGTGTTAGGGCGACGATCGAATCAATTGCGTTGGGTGTATGCGAAAACCTATCAATAAAATTTATATTTGCAGATATTGGAGATGTTTATGATGTAATATCGAAACCTTGCCTTTTCATAAGAATATTTGTTGTTATGGTATATAGTAAAGGTAAAAAAAGTTAGTCATATGAGAGAAATACATTAGCCGATGAAACTATACTATCATTCACAACGCATATCAGAATCAACCTTCCACCTACACAACGCTTGAAACTTACCTTCGTCTTTGGTGCGTTTCTCTTCTCTCCGCTGGAGGACAACCTTCTTGAAAAGAACAGCAGCGGCTTCTACAGCGCTTTGAATCTCCTGTTCGCCTAAATGCGTTTTATGCTGTGTCGAGTTCAAGAAAAAAAAATCGTCAAACATAATATCAAGTTCAACCAGTTCATTCGTATATGTTACCCTCTTATGAATTAAGTTGATCTGCTCATCACTACTGTTGTCATCGCTGTTCTTGTCACCACTGAAAATCCCATCGTCTAGCGATTTGGATTTGTCCTCATCAGCCTCTGGATAACCACCATACTTTTCTTCCATCAATTTAGACGCCACAATATCTAAACTTTTGGAATCTCGTTTCTGCAACCGTTGATTCTGTAGTATCTGTTGGAAGGCAGAAATCTTGCGTGGTCCAGGTCGTGTAATTGCACCTGTACTGCCGATGCTGCCGGATGTTGCTGTTATCGATGTACCCGTATCCGTTGCCACAACTGATGACGAGTTCACCTGTTGATATATTCCAACCAGGTCAGATTCACATGCCTGATCCATCGATTTGAATGCTTTGCGACGGGGTGACGGTAGTTTGATTGATTTCTGCGCTCGCGCCAGAATCTCCGCTAGTGGACGCGGCGATGGAATCTTTGAGATTTCTATTTTGCGTGAACTTTGTATTTGCTGGAAAGGAAAGATGATTCAGAATAATAGTACAACCCTGTTATATAATGTACTATATTGACTCTTTCTTATCTGTTTTTTGTGAATTAAATGTGAATTGTTTTAACGCTTATTTTAGCTGAATTATTGAAGCCAATTATGAGTGACTGCATATCTTCAAAACACTATGAAATAGGTTAAATCGATTATTAACTAACTTAAATATGAAATATTACAAGCTCTTACTAGCAGTAAAATTGGAAAAGAGTGTTCAAATATAGCATATCAACTTTGAAACACACATAGCATATATCACTATATACAGACATTATTTGCTATTGTTTCGGTTGGGATTTTTTTTCAATTCAATTCACCTTCTGAATAATAACGATAAGAAAGAGTTCATACATTCAACCGATAAACTCCCACCTGGGTATCTTTCTCCGGATGAGACAACGAACGACGGGGTGTGATTTTGATCGATTTGTTTCCTGGCGACTCCTCCGAGATGGAACGCATCGTTTCCGGTTTTCGCTTAACTGGTTCATCCTCGTTGGAAGATGCCACCTGTTCTATTGGAAGATCCCGAGATTTTCGTCGACGTAGGCGGCTCTCCTTCTTATTTCCCTGCTTCAGATAATCGTCTGGATAGTAATACTCTGGACTGGAATCATTCAGGAAACTTTCGGCACTCTTGATCGTACTGGCCGGTGTCATGCCAGAGCGTAATCTCCGATCCACGTTGTAAGTGTCGTAGGTTTCCTCGTTATTGTAGTAGCTAGCTTCCTCATCTTCGTCGAAATTCAACTGCGTAGTCGAGTCGTTCGTTAGGTCATAATCGTCCATCATCGCTTGTTTCGCTTCAGCAAAAGTTTTCTGTTTGGGAGATCGTTTTTCAGAGTTTACTGTGTCTTCTCTAACGTGTTCTTGACGTACCAGTCTTGGTGAGCGATTGCTCGGTATTTCTGGCAGCAGCCTGCGTCCTTCACTTGGTACCCCTGCTCCAATAGGGGGCGCATGGGGCCCTCTATTGAGACTATACTCTTCGTTACTATGACTACGAACTTTTATCATCTTGGAAGAGTGATGTGGACCACCGGTTCCGACGGGGCCACCAACACTACCACTCGGAGTGCTTGGGTTTTGCTGGGGTGTCGTAGATAGCTCATCGGCTATCGTTGGGAAATGCTGTTGTGAAAGAAAAGGACGTGGTGCTGGTGCTGGTTGTGGAAATAAAAAAGATTGCTTTTGTCTTGGTGAGATAGGCATGAATTTTGGTCCGTGCTGATGAACCGAGAGCGAGTTCATACTATCTGGTGCCGGGAGAGTGCTTTGACGTGCAAACTCTGGTGAGCGTTTAATACTGTGCGGTGATAGCTGTTTTTTGGGAGGGGATGTAGGAAGCAATTTCACGTGCTGTTCGGGATTAGGTAGTGTGGCTTGCCTGGTCATCTGAAAACGGCGGGGTATCGACGAGTTGCCGGAGTTTCCACCGTCACCAGCCGATTCGGCACCACTGTCGGGGGATTTACTGAATAACATCCGATTGGGTGAGGTGGGCAATTGGCGCTGTTGGCCAGGTGGTAGTGGTGGCTGTTGTGGTTGTTGCTGTGAATGAGCCTGAATTTGCAGTAAAAATGGATCACTGGTATTGGATGGAAAAGTTGATTGACGTACAAACGGTGGATATCTTGGGGGTGGATCACTGTCGGATTTATCCGGTGATCGACAGTACAGGTTAGTTCTACTGTTTGGCGAAGTGGCCAATAGCTTGGGTCCTACTTCATGGTTTTCATTTGGTCTACAAGGTAGTGTTGATTGTCTACGAATTTTGTACCGTGCCGGTACCGGTGAGGTTTGCGATTGGGGTGGATCTGCGTCATCGTTTTCATTGTCCGTATGGTATGGACTGTATTGTGGGCTGGGACTAAGCTGTTTTGGTGATACAGACGGTGGCATGAGATTATTATTGCTACCGTAGTACATGCCGGCATCTGGATTGGGTAGTGTTGATTGTCGTGGTATCCGGCGGCCCACCGGGGGCTGTAGTTCATTATCGAATTCGTCTTCTTGTGTGTAATCAGCCATACTGCAGGGGTTTATGTACGGATACCTCACCAACGATGGGTAACTGCTCTGCGATTGCTTACGAGGTAAATGTGTATATTGCTGTGGATTTGCCTCTTGTCCGGCTTGACGATTTTCATCCTCCGCATCTAACGTGGGCATAGAAGAAGAAAAAAAAACATAAAACAAAACAAAGTGAGTCACATATTTTGTAGACAGACACATCTGACACGTTGCTGCAGTAATGAAAAACACATGCCGAACACCCAGTTAGTGACTATTACCGAGAGCTGGCGATGACGATGAAGGGGAAAGGCACAAGGTACCGGGACAGACGTATTTCGTTTCATTCTTCTACAAGTTGGTAATTATTTTTCTCCTGTTGTGTTTTTTTTCTATGTGGTGCTTTCCCTGTATTCGATAAGCGTCCGATTTCTGGGTCAATCGATCCATTCTCGAATATTACTCACATAGCAGTATCCGGACTACAATTAACCCGTCGATTGAGGTGCTAGGGATGAAGTTTTCGATCTCCACAGAATGAACAATTAAATGAAAATTACTTGAAGTGAAAGATTTTTTGAATGTGATATTTATTATTAGCTCGAGCTTTTGCGTTACAAAACTCTTTTAGAGAAATCGATTTTCACTTACATTATTTTTGAATCGTCAAAAGATTAATTATATTTTCTAATGACAACAGTCAAACCCGCCCCTTATGTCGAGCCTGATTATTGTGGGGAATTTTTTTCAAACGAAAAGTAACACGGCTGGGTGGTTATCAGCTTAGAACAAAACTCACTTGATATTGTCCAAGAACGCCGGATGCTCTTTTTGATCAGGTCCGATGCGGGCAGATAATCCTTCGCCGCGATGACCGAGGTACGGCGTACGTCGTTATCTGCGTAATCGCTCATCCAATCTTCGCTTGCTGCTTGCAGTTCTCTGCTTTGTTACAGGGTCGATGATTTTTCCATGATGATTACAGAGGGAGGGGGCAATGAAATGAAAAAAAATAAACGACAGGACCAATCCAAATATTATTATGATGATAAATTTATATGAAGAATGACATACACGTGACATTTTTTTTGCATTTTTAAAGGGAATGAAAATCACCATGGACGGGGAGAGGTTATCAAAATTATAGGATATTTATAGAGTAATTAAGTAGCTAATTGACGTTGCATCATACGAGCATATCATCTCCCAAGCAATTAAATAACCTATATGTACGAATAGTAGCTCATGGATATATTCAGTACAATAGGCGATAAACTGAAGATACATAATGCTGATGATTGCAAAAGAAAAACAAAAACTGTATGGAATGTTGACGTACATGATAGTAAAGCGGAAAAAGCTGTAGCTGTTTAGAATTTTGTGTGGTGGTTCCTATGTCTAATAACATCACAGATTCAAGTTGTTATTAACACAGCATTCCCACTCATTTTAGAACAACAAATCAAGTAATATCAATTGAAAAGTTGCTCATTCGTTTAAATTGGGTGATGCCTGAACATTTTTGAAATGTCAGCCAGCCAACTTATTGTTCGGTAAGAACAAGCCATCATCAACCTTGAACAAAAGACTTATTATTTTCATAATAGTTATCTTTGATGAATTGAAGAAGATTTTTCACTCAGCATGGAACGACTATCAGGCAAATGAGCGAAATATTCGTCTATCCGTTATGCTTTGAATATCAAAATTAACTAGCATTAGAAAGCATAATCAATTTAATAGGTATCAAAACTTTCTTGTCCGGTGACAATCAACCATCCGCTAGATTCATATGCGGAAAATGGACGAATTTGTATTCCTACCCGCCCGTAAGGGTTGTACGATGGAATTGCCATCATTTATCCTTATCGACCCAAATTGTGGAAAGCAAAATGGGGGAAAAACTCTTTTCAAGAGTATTTGATGAGAGTGTCTGGTGAATTTAAAAGACCGTCGCTTTGCCGTGGAGTATGCTATATTAGTTTGAAAATTTGAAGTGACATTGATTAACTGACAGTAAAATTGTATAAGTAAAACTGAATAATATCAAATTCGCACAGAAAGAGTGTAGTATCTCACAGCAATAAGAGGTGAACTTAACATATAAAATACGTTGGAGTACATATTAAATATTCTATAGAATTGGATCGTTCCATTTAATTAATATATTTCTTAAAGAATTGTAAATCCTTGCACTCGGCATACCTGATAGAACATGTTTTCGTATGATTGTAGAAATATCCGTTATCCGCCGCATTATCTTTTGTTTTTCATAGCGTTAATGTTGAGATAACTTTACAATCAATTCGCCGTTGGATATAATTTTGCAGGCGTTTGTTTTTCCCATAATAGTAAGTTTATGAACGAAAAGATTTTAATCTAAATGGAAATTGTATTTCTGATGCCTGAAAACTCATTTTTTAATATCAGTTCCGTAATGTCTTCTTTGTTATAAATCCCTATATTCAAAAACCAGCTATTATCGTAAGAAACACTTATTTTGAAGTCTTTTTGTGGTATCCAACTGGGAAAACAGATCGAAATGGTGAGTTAAACGAAAGCAATTATGTGAAGAAAATCACCCCAGAGGCAGAATTCGAAGCTGCAACCCTTGGGACTCCGGCCACATGCACAAACCCTTCATTATGTTATCTCAAGGCTATGATGATAAGATTGTGGAATTTGGGATAATTACCGTAGCACTGACTCTAAAACAAAATCACACACAATCGCCACTGTGACTCAACACATCTATTTAATTTCCCCGATAGATACCAACAAAAAAGTTTTAAAAAAGGCATTGGCACTTACATAAAAAAATGAATTAATTGAGTAATGCGAACTGCGGGTTCGTTTCCTTCGTACCTCTGTTAACTGGGCATGGGACAGAGATCGACAGTCTTCATTAGCCCTGCCACCAACCGATGTTCGATGGGTAATGAACTAAAATCAGACACGAGACGACAATAAAAACCCCGGCCTTGGTATCTAGCAGGGAAATTAAATAGATCAAATGTGTTGGGTTGCGGTGGCGATTATGTGATCTCGCTTTAGAGGAAGTGGTACGATCACTGTCGCCAATGCGATAATTTTTCGTCCTGGGCCGTCATAACCCTAGTAACAATTTAGCTCTTATGATAGTTTTATAGCCACTCATAAAGCTTAGACTGTAGCGTGCTATAATGTCTCGATTGTTACTTGAGAAGAAATTGTGCATGAGGTTGAAGTCCCAAGGGTCACAGGGTCGAATCCAGCTTCTGGGGCGATTTTTTCACATAATTGCTTTCGTTTTACTCACCATTCTCATCTGTTTTCTCCGCTGGATACCACTAAAATGTCTAAAAGGAAGCATTGGCATTTGCGTAAAAAAAGATTTTTTTGACTCCTGTAGAAAACCTAATCAGTCGTTTCATTGCATATATTACGTTCACCGGAAACGCTTTAAAAAGAAACCGTATACGCTATAAAAGGATAATCGGTCGTAGCTCCTTTATTTTCATTAGTTTCACATACGATTTATAACCAATTGGAAACATGTTCTACTTGATATAGGGTAATGAACCTATTTTCGCCTCAATCTTTTTATCACACCACCCATTTGAAGCAGTTAGAGCAGAGTTTGCCATCTTTTTTTCAACGCATTTGCTCAAATGGTAGTGTCAAAATTGGAGCATTCTGATCAAGCTTTCGCGGCGCTTAGACATGAATATTTTACCATTTTCAGCACATATTTGTTATTATACTGGTTCTCAGAAATGAAGAAAAGCTATTGATACTAATGTATATACATTCCATTGATTGCAGACCGAGTAATTTACAAAATAGTGCGACTCCCTTACTAATACTGCCAAAATTGATTCATTACCCTTTCTTAGCTCGTTCGTATGAGACTTCAACCGTACACTTACAACATCATCAAAATTCACTATATACCCCGAGTGCAAGCTATACACCCTGTTGAAAAATACAGTGCTGGGTGGACAACAGGTAATATTAGTGAAAACCGGGTAAATAACTCCGGTGTTATTACTGATTGTATGCTGACAAGAAAGGTAAAATCCGATAAGTTAGAGTATAGTCCACATGTTAGGAGTGATTCAAACCAGCATCATATCCAGATCGGGTTATTGATGAATACATTCGGTGTCACGTTAGATGACAGTCCTGTCACATAGCCTGCCTGTCGCAATCCTTACAAGTCGACATACTGAAACATCATCCAATGTACATACAGGATGCATCAATCGGCAGTAGACACATGTAAATATTCAATGCGAAAAAGTTCACCTGCCAAAGGCACTTTTGCGAGTTTCGCATTTGAGTGTGATTTTTCCATTCATGTATGTTTCTGGATCTTCATTAAAATTGTTATACTTTTTTTAAAATATTTCTCTTTCATGCACTATTTGACTTGCATTATTTGAAACTTAACTGAATAGTAACACGATAAGAAACATATTGATTCAAACGGCACCTATAACTCTACTGTTAGAATATTTAAATATTGGTTATACTAGTAGTTTTAGAATAGTAGGTATAATTGGATTCGGATTGTTTGGCGACTTTTGCAAGTCAGCAATGCCACATTTAACCCTCTTTTAGGCCCCAAGAAAAAATACATCAAGCACCATGCGAATCATTCGAATTCGGCCACCGTACACAAAGTTTACAAACTAACAGTCAGATTAAAACAACTTAAAAACAACAGAGCAAACGTGTGGGATAAAGCCTGATTCTACTGGGTGCCTTACCGATACGCAAATATTACATCATATGGTTAAGGGTTGGGAAACGTATAGCGTATACCATTTGTTGTGTAACGAAAAATTCGAAGACCGTGCGGGCAGTATTCCGTGGTAGGAAACTGGATACATTAAACGAATAAACAAAAATAAATAGTTGCAAATTTTTTATCCGGAGTTCTGCGACATAATAATTAATAAATAGAAACGAGTAAACGCAACATAATCTTCTTGAAAATACTGTATAAGAAATGAGGCAGACAGTGTTGTGTTCATTACTGTTGATTGTTTCTTTTATACTACATCACAGCCAACAGAAAAACGGAAACGGGGTATTACTGTAAAGGGCTCTTATCCTTTTATGTTGGTCTCTAGATTTCGCTGCACTCACATTTGCTTGTGACACACAACGCAAACCCAGTCAGTGGTACGCGTGGAAAACTCGCGGCACCCCTTGCACACTCGCAGTCGGCAGGAACGACACGGTGCTCCCCTGTTGATTATCCTGCCCAGCTCGACACCACAGCGCGAGCAGGAACGGGTCGTTTCGATATAGTTTGGCCGATCTAGGGAGCCACCGACCAAGGACTTCACGTTGCCTTTCTTCCGCAAATGGAACAATTCTGCCCGGAGGAGCCTTGTTTTTGTTGTTGTTATTGTTGTGTTGATTGATTGGTGAGTGGGTGGTGGGTGGTTTATGCAAGGGGTGGTTTCAGTTTTTATTTATTTATAATTTTGAATTGGTGCAATGGTGCGTGTTTGATTTATCGTTTCATGTGTGATTGGTTCGACAGATTTTGGTACACAGAGAGCAGTAGGAGAGAAAAGAGAAAAAAAGTATCCGGTTAACTGAAAGTATTCATGTCTCAATCTAGCTATTGGTAGAATATTTTATATATATATATATGCGTCTAATATGTACAAACTGAACGGAGCTTTTAGATAGATACCGAGTAAGAAAAGTAACAGTGCTGCTATGAATGACCTACCGTCATTACTATTACAGAGCTTTTACACATCCTTACATGTTTATCTAAGTCTAGCTCTACCTATACAACTGTGTGCAGACAATTCGCTATGGTGGTACATAAAAGTCTATTTCTCCAAAGCAGGATTTTCGTGCTCAAGTGAAGCTCATTCTTTCTGTGTGAAGAATTATTTTGGTCGCATGCTAAATTGCTTTATCAACTGCTATGTATATGTAGTAGTAAATCACGTTTCATGAAACAAATGGTTGAAGGTGCATATTTCTTATTAACAGGTGTGTCCTGATGACTAAATTCATCAATTTTATTCTGCATTTCAGTTCAAAGCCATATTCGAATTGAAAGAATCTTTGTTAGAGAACTGTCATGTCATTGCTTCATCTCATCACAGTATTGTTATGTGTACACCCAAACGATACAGCTGATGCAAAAAATGCATTAAGCTAATAATGTTATGTACATGCACGAATCACGAGCCGCCAGTCGGTTAGCTGATGATTGCTGATAAGTTCGTGTTAAACTTTTGTATGCTATTTCCGGTAACCCGATATTCTTTCCGGCCAGAACCGATAATCTCAAATTTACAACAATAAAAACAATAAAAAAGGTATTTTGTATTTATGTATTATATCAATTATGACGCAGAAAATGCATATATGCATGGAAAACATTATATACTCGTGTTTTGAATATGCATCAGTATGTTTACAATCGTGACATAGCGCTAAAGATACTATACAGCAAAATTATCTGGTCTTACCCCTTTTCAAAAAAATCCTGATCTTATGAATGCATTCGATAAGCACAAGCGTATTGACCATACTTCATGTTTAATTGTTGTGTGTTCGACGTGGTACCCAGGTACCTTTTTAGGTTTCATTTGATGAAATTCCCATGTTTTATCCATAGTTGGAAATTGAAACTTTGTGACATTTTAGAACTTCACTAGCTTTTGGATTAATAATATTGTAGATAAAATAAGGGTGGGAGGGAGGAGGGGCTCCTGATTTTTTTACTACGTAACAAGCCGACGAGGGTACCCGGATACCCACAAAACTGAAATGCCAATAACTAAGGCAATTTCCAACCGATTTCGACACTTTTGGATGTTTTGGAACCATCCACTTTTAGATTTGGTAAAAATGATACGGGTTTATTCCTTCAGTTCCCGCGAACCCGGATTTCCGTAAATATGGTCCAGTGCTGAGATGCTTTTTATGAATTTCAATGAAGTTCTGGCAATATGGGTATCAAAATTCTTGGAATTGCTCCAGCAGGCTGTATTTTGTAGTTTTGAAACCATTTGGTGATTTGACCTCGGCATGGACATTCCGGAACAGGTTCCTGTGGGGCCATGAGTGGCCCCATTGAGGTCGATTTGCCATATGATCCAATAAACAATAAATAACAGACTTCCGATACAATTTGAACAGTTTTGATACTCATATTGCTAAGATATTTTTAAAATTTACCAATCATACCCTAGTACTGGAGCATTATTCCGAAACATCCGGATCACCATAAACCAGATACATTCATTCGGTTCAGTTTAACAGAATCAAAAAGTGGACGAGTTTCTGAATCCAAAACATCTAAAAGTGTTCAAATCGGTTAAATAAAGCCATAGTTTTGAGCATTTCAATTTCCGGTTCCCTGGTACTCTTGGCCTGTTAAAGCTGTTTTTTGTTGGACATACAACGGTTAAACTACGCAAATTAAAGGCAACTACAAAATATTATTTGAAGTGATTTATGACAGTACAATTCTGGCAATTCATTTTTTGAATTTTTCATGGAAGGGTATATAGCGCCATCTACATAGGTACATTTTGGTTTAGAGCAGTTGTTGTAGATCAAAATCAAAGTCGTCGAAAAATTTCTAAACTTTACGTGAGGTCTCCAAATTGGTAAGATGCATACTGAGAGTACTAAAGATTTTTCTTGTCGAACGTAGCTTCCTTCCTCATCGTGCGTCAGAGCAGTCTAGGATTTTACTACTCGGGAGAAGGTTAGCAGGTCCTACTCGCATTTTGTTAAAAGTCAAATTTGGAGGTTGATGAATAAACTGAAAACATCTGTTTTCGGGGTTTTCAAGAACAAAACTTAAATGGCAAAAAAGTTTCATTAAATAATATTGTGACCATCTAATGCCGTGTTGCGTTGCTTTTTATAAGTGATAATTTTTATGAAGTGATTTTTATCAAATCTATTCGTTTCACCTAGCTCTCCGAAGAACGGTCGAGTCATTCTAGGTGCAATGTACTAATATCTAACATCTATATTTTTATTTCTCTAAACATAATGTTCTTTTTGTGAAAACACTAGTACAATTTGACGCACTTCCCATCTCCAGAATATTTTCCGGGTATTAAGCGCTAGCGCCACCCTAGCGTGCTTCCGGTACAAGGTGATTCAAAGTTAGTCCAATCTAATGCTCGACTATTCCACATAACTGCTTCTAATCCTAGTCTTATTAATAATTAAAAGCGTGACTGGTTTCCAGAACACGCTTTTCTCTACTCGGTCACAAAATGGGTGGCGTGTGTGGTCAAGCAAACCTGTAATCTTAACCCCGTTGTTGTTACATTTCGTACATATTACATAAATATAAGATTGAAAACTGAAACTCAAACACTTGTTCCATTTTACCACAGTAGGTTGATTTGTAAGATGCTATTTCGCCACGTTTCGGTAATACTGTGTTGTAAAATTGATTACGCTGAAATTGCATGAGAATCTTTTCCTTCGGTTTACGTACATTTCGCCAAACTGACATCATACTTCTCGGTTCTTTGTTGGCTTTGTTGGTCGAAGGCATGCCGTTTCTTTATAGATTTATGTGTAGGTGTTCTCGGAAATATTATATTTTATTCTCGAAGATCACGAAAACCGTTTCACTAGGCGGAGTGGCAATGTATAGCTGAAAGGCTTTGCGTGTTGGCTTATTACAGTAATGTCGCCACACGCTGTAACATTTATATAGTTACCGTGAAGCCGAGAAATCCGGCTACCTAAAGCATTGCCTAGCATCAATTGCACGCACAAAATAGTACAATGTTGTCAAAGTGGCCGGGTTTCAATACCGGTTGAACTTTTAGTAGACACTGTATCTGCGTTCCTGTAGTTTCGAATCCTGAACATCATGAAATAACTAAATATCCTACCAATACCGTAAAGTTTTCTATCTCTCATCATTTATAATTGGAAAGTGCACATTATCGAAATTTGAGACACATAAAAGAAATCGCCGCAAGTCTTCAAAAAAGATTTATGAAAAAGTTTTCCGAACACTCCATCGCTGGCAATAATCAACTTGATGCAGAAAAATGTACTAGTATATGTAATTTATTTTCATGTTTGCTAGAAATAAAGAATCGATTAATTTGTTTTTAATTCAGGTGTTGAAGGATTGATTTTATTTTCGACAATCCTTAGTTTTTTCCCACCTACACCATCGATCATTTTATTACTTTGTAAATCACAACAATGACTATAATTATTACTAAAAGATCAATGAAGCGTGTGCTGTTCTAATTCTACAGCTCGTTGAATGCTACATTTTTTTTATTGCTCTAAACGTCATTGTTCAATATTCGCTACCGTGCGCCTTGTCTGACTATGCTTTTAACTACATATTTTCAATGTGTGGGCAATCTTTCGTATATTTTCAAATGAATGCAATTAAAGAAGGTACTTTTTACGATTATCACTTTCAGTTACAGGAAGCACTACTATATAGTTTTCACGAGGACTGTTTTAGTTTTGCATCCTTATTTTCACTTTATCTGAGGCGATGTTCGCATCAAACAGAAACTTCATCTCTTCGAAAGTTCTTGTATCAGTTCCATTTATTCGAACTGCCTCCAATACTCATCGAAGGCAAACAAGTCAGACGAGATTAATTGAATGCTAATGAACTTCTGCTTCTCGTCGGGGTGGAACTGCAGCTTTCGAAAAGTAGTCTTCCACTGGTTGCTTCTTGCACATAAACACCGGAACTAAAGCTCGAACGAGCAAAAGAAAATAACAACAGGGCAGCGTACGGTACTCAGACCCTGCCTCACGATCCATTCTCGGTGGGACTGAAGAAATTGCACAGTTCTTCGCACCGATAGAGTAAACATTTTTTTCGTGTGTGCAAACTTTCAAGTTTGGTGTTAGCTTTATCGAAGAGGGTGGCTCACAATTATTACTTCTTGGAATGTATACAAAGTTTGAGGAGAATCGTTTGAGTCTAATGTTATAATCAAAAATTTTCCAATTACTCTGAAAGTTTTACATGTCTTAGGAACTCCATAAGGAAGATTTTTTTAACTTCCTGGAAAATTAGACACCTTAATTTCAACGATAAAAATACAAAAAATAGCGTATTCGTTTAACATGCGCTGATTGGTTCCCCCATGACCATCACCTCCTCTTAGTTACTCTTGGGTCGAGACCATGCCTTTGGGACTGACCACAGTCGCGCTAAGTAGCAATTGTTCGCCTAACGGATTCGAGTTTATGGGCCACATCGGTTAGGCGCGTCATATGTGAGTACGTTTCTTTCCATCATCCTCGCCGTCGTCGTCGTGGAACGTAAGGTTTTGGATTAACTTGGAATTTTGGATAATTGGCGGTGATATATCTTCAATGTGCAGTGAGAGAAGGTGAAAGAAATGAGGATGACTTACGAGGAAAAAGGTTGCTTCAATTGATTTAATTATAAATTTGTTGTCAGTGTTCTGAGAATGCTTTAGTTTGACAACTGTTGGCCAGTTGTGTGAATGAAACGAGACTTATCAATTTGCACATCCGACAAATTATCGGATAGTCGCCAAGTTAGATTTATCCTATCTATGAAGTCAATATTCAACCAGCTCGATATATAAGACCGAAACATGGAATAACGCTCTTCGTATTAGTCAAAACAACACCCGGCATTGTATTGAATGAAGATAAAACTCAAATTCGACCTAGAATCGATCCTTGGTGCTAGCACATCAATTAGCATCGGCATAATCAGACATGAATATTGTAAGGGTGTTTGAAGTTACCCTCGTCTTTTTCAATGTTAAATGTTTATTATGTTATCATGAGGAGGTTCAAGTGACGCTGTTTGAGCTAATTTTGACGTTATCATTTATACTGCGCATCCATTAGGTGTCGACCATGCGAAGTTGAACGCTGAAATATCATACCCTTCGTAAACCAGTCTAAATTATCATAATGCAAATAAAAGCAATTACTTTCATAGCTTGAAGCGCTTTTAACTGTGGATAGAAAAGTCGCTGTCGCATTTCCTTCGTATCTCTGAAAACGTCTCTTCCGTGCTGTAGTGGATTACCGTGCCCAGTAGCGTGATTAATTTTAGCACGGGACGAAACGATTATACAGAATAAACGCCTAATATGGCAACAAAATTATCTGGAATCATGTTCAGAGCTTCAGTTTTGTAACCACGATGAGCGTCTTGACAAAAGCTGTATAAATTTTTCCATTTTGTAGATATGCGACAAAGAATTCATTTTATCGGTACATATCGCACACTATGCTTTGCACAGATAGGCAATTTGTCAAGAACTCACAACCAACCAATCAGCCTTCATACAGCAGCATTAACAACATTATCAGCCTCAGCAAGAGTAACAACTACACCTGAAGGCTTTCAATATCAAAATGTTTTTCTTATTTTTCCTTTCGTGCTGCTTTGAAATTCCATTTATTCAAGCATAAGACTCACTCGGGGGTTTTACTTGGTGTTCTTTTTTCCTGCGGTAACCCGTTCGTGGAACTGACGATTTGTGCTGTTTCCACTAAGCAGGTATATAGAGTTTGATGAGTAATGTGCTCCAACAACAAACTTTCAACTCTCGATTCTTTTCCGTGCCTCACTAATTACTTGCGGGTGGAACATATTAGCACAGGCCTATGGCGCCTTTCATTATCCAATCTCATCTTGGCTTATCTATGCCGCGACATACAGAAATAGAACTTTTGGGAACCTTAACACAAGTCTCAGTCGGTACACATAAATCTTTAGACCTGGCTACAGTTGGCCCTCCCATAACCGCCTAGGTATGTACACATTAAAAGGTAAATTAACCACACTAAGCTTTATGTTTGGTTTCATTATTTAAACACGCACACACGTCGCATATATTCACACAACCGCACAGGTATTTCCTTGCAGAAAGATAATGCAGGACATGTTTTATTTAAATTGAGCATATTTTCACCTCTTTGTTTGTGCTGCATTTGTACAGGTGTAGAGCTGGAGCCGAAAAAATAGAAAATGCACACACTTCGTCTCCTTCCTAACGTGTCTTCTAATAGATGAAAATTCTGCTTGTCACAGTAAATGTGCTTGACTGTTTTGCAAACACGCTGAAACACCACCGACGTAAAAAGCTGGCGATGTAAGGTTAGTCGCTTTAGATCTGTCTGTTTTTATTTCAGGCTTTTCCAGCGCCTTGAAAGTGGTTATTCAAAGTACAAAATTCGACCACCAGCAGATTGTTGAAATATGTAAATAAATGCGAAACAGTTTGACACCGAATTTTGTAAATCTTTTCACGATATCCAATAATAATGGAGACAAAATAACACAGGACCAGCAAAGCGGCTGCTACACAAAAAATTGCAATCGACGAGAACTTTTCTGTATTCCTACTACTCTAATGAAGCGGTTCTGCTCAACTGTTGCTTACGTTCTACGTCCAGCTACGCGACCTGTCTGCCGTTGCCTGTTGCACACATTGCTTTCTCGTATACACCTACACCGCTATGCTCAATTCAAACGCTCCAGCAGGGTTTCGCTGTTGACGATATGGCCCAAATGTGGATATTGGTTACCAGCTCTAGCTGGATCTGCCGTTTTGGTAGATCGTTTAACTTGGGCTGGAAGGCTGATGCGGGAGCTTTTTTCCCTCTGTATACACACTCATATCAGTGTCGGTTTGCTTTCGATACCGTAAAAGCTTCACTAGTCTGTGTGGTTTAAAAATTGGAAAGGTAACACCAAACCTCCTCCGATAACACAGGTTCTCACGCGCGGGCCCAACGTCAGTCAGCCAGTCAGCGAAGAGTGAGAGAACACGGCATGCTTTCTGTCGAACAGTGGTAAACAAAGCTGTGTTTGTGAGGTCGACATTGCATGCTGGCTGTTGCTTCTGCCGATGGTTTCCTGTATTTGAAGCATGTTACTAACCTTATTTTACACCTAAATAGATCTATTTGATCCAATCGACCCGAGTAGAAAGCGGTAGTTTTTCTGGGAATATAAATACTTCTTATCATACGGCGAACAACCATTTAGGTTAAAGGTGGCATAAAATAGGCCGACCGAGTACCTCGCAAAACTGAGATTCTCGTAACTATGATCTAATCAATTTGAATTCTCTTTAGTATTTTGGATTCTCTTTTCTCACCCTGTTTTCACCGGTTGAGCTAACCTTTCTTCAAAAAATCTTGAATTCGGGGCATGTCTCAGTACTTGAGATACTATTTGTGGGTGTTAAAATTTATAAACAGCTCTGGAGCTCTGATTTATCCTGCAACCAGATGAGATCATCCGATTTTGAATTTCTTCCTTAATCCATAAAACAGCGCCCAATTCGGCTAGAATTTTCCATGGTTATGTTCATGCCGTTTTTGACAGGTTAAAATTTATTGAGGTTTTAGAAAATCTAGTGCACTACTCTTATGACTCCACTTATTACATTCGACAAAGTTATGTTGAGTGATGTTCTGTAGTGTCAGAAGTTAGACGTTTACAGCTATATGGCATTAAAATTTTATTTATTGAAAAAGTACCGGAGTTCCCATTCGGATGTACATATAACGGTTATATAAACAAACATACCCCAGCAAGCGTTATTGATTGGCTTTGAAGCACACTCGAAGATTTTTTTGACACACGGCGTAAATAAAATATACGAAAAATCATACACAACTGAATCTATAGCTCACGGGTTTTGAACCGGGGTCGAATTCACCCCCAGGGGTAAATTTAACTATTGTAGGGGGTGACTTGGGGATATTTGATTAGAAATTAGTGTAAATTTGTTGCATGGGAGAAAGGAGTCAATTTTGGGTAACTTTTGCGTTACGTAGGTTATGAATGGTGGTGCCCAATCCAATTGGAAATGAATATAAATTATACCATATGTTGTTCAGATTGTCGAGTTAGCATAGTATCTTGGAAACAAAGCCTAGTAGTATTGAAATATTGCAGAATTTTTGGAAGAAATGTAGCATATCATATTATTGTACAATAAACATTAAAAACACAACCAAACTTCTGCAAACATAGTCAAAAACATCTTACATGAGTCGTGCTGCATCCGCTTGGCGCACGTTTTCATCCCGGTTGAGTACGTTCAGAATGATCTGACGCTCATGGTCCGTAAGATTTTCCAGCATCTGAGAAGCGGCCACGTCTTCAACGGAGCTGGACCGATCGCCACCAAGAGCGTACGTGTTGTTATTGGTCTGCATTTCGGCTAGTGGTCGCGAGCTACTTGCGCTAACGTTACTAGTATTACTGCCATTGCTGGTTTGCGGAGTCGGCGGTAAACGAGCTCGACCACTTGCCATGTCGTCGGCCACTATGCGGCTAATGAGAGCTGGAAAACACCATTAATTGAAATTGATATAATTAATTATAGTACCATGGATGAGTCCTGTGGGATAGGGTTAAAATTAAATTTATGGCAGAACAGAGTGCTTGCAAAGATTTCCACAGGAGCGGAAATCATCAATTTCCGCTGCACTTTCCTCGAATAGCAGCAGCAATCAGGGGGATTCTAACCAATGCATCAATGCATATCCGTATAGCGATATGGGATCAATACTGTCTTTTCCATTTCATTTTGTTCCAAGTCTCTCGTCAAGAGTGCTCGTTGCTGATTTAATAGTGTCGAATCAAACCCTCTGCTGCGCATATTGAAAAGTTGTGAACATCATTTTCATTGATTGAAAGATACATTTATATGCTGCAGACATAACTATGTGATCAAAGCGATACAACATGTGACATGTAAAATTTCAGGGTTGAACTGCTTTGCCAAGTTTAAATTGATGAGGGAAGTTATCAACTAACGGTAATGTCTAGTGTACATTGCCATATGTTGATCCTACGAGATTGAACATTTATCATCGTCCATTTCAATGCGATTCCATCATATTTCGATGAATGAGTACAATTGATAACAAGTGGAATAAATGTTTAAAGTTTACAAATTTTGCTCTCAAATGCAAATGCTGTTTACCGCTGAATGTAGTGCAGAACTTGGTAATATTTAAGATTGGTAATAATACTAACATGTTTAAGCTGAACAATGCTTTTATTCATTCATCAGTCCATTATTTCTGATTAAAAATGTATAGATTAAATACTTGAAGAACACATTATTTTATTCTGGGTACTTGAACAAAAATGCGATTTACGAGACGAACCATTTTTAAATCAGTTTTTCTGCTATGTTCTTTCGAAAACACACAAAGGCAGTGCTAAAACACTTTTTTGACAAATAATCCTTATTTCAAAAATGTTCAACAAAGGCATCAGTAGAAGAGGCGCACTTCAACGTCTTTGTTAGTGAAGAAATCATCGTATTCACGAGAACAACACCATTACAAATTACAAAAAAAAGTTTCTAAAACGCTTCTTTGATAAAAGAATAAATATTGATTTCGTGCTCGGTGACCTAAAATTAATCTTGAAAATACGTTTTCTCGCAATTTAATTTATTTTTGTAAACTAGTGTAATTGAGCGTAGCATGTAGCAATCCTCGTAGTTACGGTTTTTATACGTGCCTTTCTTGATTTCTCTCAGGAAGTTTCTTTATTTCAAGTCTAATATCTAGAAACATTCTCCATCTACTTATTGCTTTGATTTATACGAAGATTTTTTTAAAAATATTGTACATTTTCTAATCCTGTGTGATGGATATCCTAACGACCGAGACGAATCTTCCCACCGAGGTCGGTCTGAAGAACGACTCACCTCCGGGAACTGCTGCTTATGGATTTTTTGTTTGGTATCTGACGGACAGTGCTTCTTTCGGACGAACAGTACTCGATAATAATTTTATTCATGATTATGATTTACAAAATAAAGCTGACATTATATAATTTAAGTGATTCTTTAGTTGTTGCTAGGAATTTATTAGTACCAACAGCACAGACCAAATTTAATGCTCCTATTATTGATGACAATCTTCAAAGTCTGATTCGCATGAACAATGTTCGAAGACGCCAATATCAACATTCTTGTGATACTGCTATGAAATTTATCAGGGACTAAAAAGACATTAATCATCGATTCGCACTCAAAATATATTCTAAACTTTCTGGAAATTTTCTAAGGTTCTTAAGAAACCTCAGAAACCAATTGCAGCTTTGAATAAAGGTGATACTTCCTACAAACTGGGGAAAAGTTCGAAAACTTGATAAGCTGTTTGAGAGTGTCCATAATTTTAATCTTAAAGTTAGGAGTCCTAATAACATCGTAGTCTAACAAAAAAACCACCATAAAAAATAATAAAACTCCAGGTTATGATGGAATTTTTAACTTTCTTTAAATCCTTTCTGAATTCGCTTTCAGACACTTGTCATTGTCAAAATATTCAACAAATGCTTTTAATTTTCCAATTTACGTGACGATTCAAAATGATCTAAACTAGCGTACCTTACAGGTTAATTATCACCATTGCAAATATGTTATGCTACGCAATAAAATTAGCACTCTAAGTCACTTTTCTGTGCTGCTATTGGCAGCATATCTGTTTCAGGTAAAAACTTTAGAGGGATTAGCAGTTGACTGAAGCAAAGCCAATAAGTATATATTTTCAAAGCAAATGAAGCCACGACCGAAAACCCTATTTTTTCGATTCTGTAGAACATCAACTAGAGGCGCTTGTTGGACTTTTTCGATTTTCCCCCGAAATAGTGCACTTTGAAAATACAGCGAAGAACCGATGTTATCAGCCCCGATTTTAGCTCTACCAGACGAACCATGTCAAATTCGAGTAAAGTGGTGCGCTAAGACAATTTCGCTAGATTTTCAGAGCAGCGTGCACTAGCGCGACTTCCGGAAGGTTAAGGAAAATGTATGCCATGGAATCAGAAAGGGTTATAAGGCGATGTTTAGGGAAAATAGAAGAATATTAGAATAGCTTCGGTTTATAAAAATGAATGAAAAAATAAGTCCCGATTTTGTCGAAATCCTCGAAGCCAAAAATAAACCAAGGGGCTGAAAAAAACCAGGTCTTCGCTGAGGTTTAAATGAGGTATTTGTTGCTATGTTATATTTATCAAATTTCGTCAGATTTGATAATAAATAAATTTTTAATAATAATGCGATGTTCTGTTAGAGCTTTCAAATCAAAATATGAGATTACATACATTACATGTTCTCAGCACTATGAAAAAATACGGTTCCGTTCCCATTTTCACTTTTTCTGAACAAATTTAGTTCTCTCTGCGAACCTTGCACTTTGCATCTATACTCAGAAATTCGTAGACATGCAGTTCAATCTAAGCAAATAATCGATTCCGAAGCAGTGCGTAACAGTGCAAACAGAGCATCAGTGTGGACTTTTCATCTTATAGTGAAAAGCAACACGACTTTTTGAATGAGGGTGGGGAAAAATAAAATGTTAAACTTTTTGTCTTGATTCTGACGCAAGCGTTCGAATTATGTAGGTACATAACCTGAGGGCAACGGGATAATGTCAACATGGGGTTTCCAGTATATTGAGTGGCTGGCAGGCAGATTTGCTTCCTTATTTCCATATTTGACACTGCGTTTTTTAGAGCTACTGTGGTACTTACTGTGTTTGTTCAATTTATTTCATCGCTACATACTAGGCCGGTCGAAAGTTTTAAGGGTTTTTGCAGTGAAACGATATGTTTATGGAGGTTTCAGCAATTGTATAAAAATTGCTGGTGAGTTTTTATTCGGTTTGGCTGAAGCTAATATTACTTTTGAAATAAAATTATCATACCGCGTGCAAAATATAAAAATTCCAACGTATAAGACGTTGACATTCAGTAGAAAAACAGCTAGTCTTAATATAAAAATAATACAGTAGTCTCAAGACTTGTGAAATGGTATTCTATATTTGTATGATTCTTTCAAACCAGCAACACAATATTTGTTTCAAATAACACCCCAAAAATAATTGTTTATAATTCTTTCATCATAACGCCAACGTCATCGCCTTTGTAAGGTTTGCCCCACGATATGAGTTATTGCTAGGTTAACTATATTTTATTTAACTCATCGGTATGATTGTGCTTTGGGAAAGCTCTGTAATTTTCATCTTGCAAATCCTCAACCTTTGTTTGTTTCCAAGGACCGCTTTTTATGGGAGGCAATTGCCTGTACACGTGCGCATTTTCTCTCATGTTTCCGTTGGTTTAGTCAAACGTTTTACAACCCTCTGCGAACTTATCTAACAGTCAACCAAGTTCTAATCGATAAATATTTCTCACCTTCACTATTACTCTCGGCAGTTTTCTCCTTTTTGTATTTCAACACCACAAGGCAATTAAGAGCGGTTGACGGCCGTAATCGTAGTTGATTTTTTCTGCTTCTATTTTCTGCACGCTTTATTTTCGAAAGGTGTTCCGAAAATAACCTCACTCTTCTCTATAGAACAGCTCTGGGGTGGTTTTCAGTAAATTTGTGGCTCCCACAGAGAGACTATGAACTATATGTATATATTTTAGCTTCTGCTGAAGGATAATGGCTATTCCTTTACACTCTCTCGAATAAGTTTGCTTCGATGTTATCCTTATTGGAAAAAGCACCATCACTTTAATACTCATAAGATATCTCTAATGATTTTTTTCGCATAATCTGCTATCGCCCTCGGTTATCGCGTTCAGGCCCTTTCCTGGGATGCTGATGATTGCAATATATTCTTCACTTGTGTATAGGCATGTCGAACTTATTTAATGTAATTGATCAATGAATATACTTTGCTTGAGAAACTTGTTGCTTATGCGTCATAAGATATGTGCACAGTATTAAAGGGCAACGAAACCTTCCCTGTTTCTTTTCACAGAAAACTACACTAACAATTTAACTCTATAGAGGTGCACGTTGCCGCACCTGACAATTTTATATTATTACAAAAACAGCTTTTGAAATGCGTTGCTCTTTTCACAAAAGTTGTTATTCTTCATTCAACTTTCTTTTGTTTGCGTATTCTTGCAATTCAATACTATGATTATGTTGCACTATTACGGAAAAGCTGACAAACAAATTTTGCACCGTTCTTGTACTGTGAACTGGCCTGTTTTGTATTTACAGTTATATTTAAACGCAACAGTAAAATTTCATCACTTGAACTGAACATACAAAAAGAATATTTTTCCTGCACAAATTTTCTTGATAACTTCAACAGAACAATGGATACATAGCGTTTGGTACGCAAAGAAAAACAGTTTTCAGCGTGACGGCAGATATCCAGGCACTGAACGAGTTCAGGTCCCGACGCAAACTTTTTACTGGATTTTGGTTTTAATACACACTGTTGCTCCTTCGAACGATGACTGTCTCTCGCACACAGCAAAAGGACTCCTCGGCAAAGCCAGACAGACAAGCAATTGTGGGAGAGCTGGGAGCGACGATTGTACCCCAATCGGTAACCAGTTGAATATTTAATGCTCAAGCTGCCGTATGGAGTAACGCGGTGTCCGGTCTGCAATGGTTTTACCGTCCTGAGACACCCACCCACTGCAACCCACCCTGCGCGGAAGTGCTTTAGTGTTCAGGTATCACACTCACACATTTGCACCGGAAAGGACGCTAAACGATTCGTGCGCGACTAAAACGAATCAACATACACATACTAACGATCCACGTGGGTGTGATGTTTTTGTCTCCTCAGCATCCCAGGACGTGCAAACGAGCATAGGCGATTCGTTCGGTGAAAATATCTGGGAGAGAGTTCAATACGTTTTTTGAAATCAGCCATTAGCTACAGGAGCATATGGTATCGGCACAAACGCGTGGCAGTCGTATAGAGGTTCGATTCAATGGAGTCGCTCGGTATTTTATGATTGAAGCAGTTAAATCTTTCTTTTATTCTAATTAGAATACAATTAATACGATTTTCCAAGATATTAGCATGAGCATTTACTTATGTTGGTCAATTCCTTTGAATTTTGGTCTCATAGAGTGCTGTTTAATATTAAATGCAAACATTTGTAAATTCCCAATGGAAACGAGTTCTCGAGAGGTGGAAACCTCGTCGGCGTAGCTTGTTATCGGCTAAGCCTACATCTTTTTCTTTTAGTATTTCACAATTTTCAGACTATTGTTTCTTAAAAAAGAAGCAATGCTGTTGATGCCAATTTATACACATTCCATCAATTAGAAGCAAAGTAATTATACTGAGGCTTCCTCCCTAATAGGGCCACAAATGGTCTTTAACCCTATGCATTTTCTTGGAAAAATAATAGGTTTTTTGCTTTTTCGAGAATGACATTTTAAATGAAATTAGCAATAAATTTAAATTCAAATTGAAATAATGGAAGAATTGAAAAAAATGCTAACAGTTTCATTAGACAAAATGGTTAGATTCCAGAAAACGTATAAACAGAAGTATTTCTCTTTAATAGGAATGCGACGAAATGAAGACTGCAGACCAATCTTGTTCTGCCATTTTACGCCCCAACCACGAAAATCGAAGACATATGCTGTATTGTTTGCCACAGTCAAATGAGAATCTATAATAGATTCTATTTGCTATTCTTCTTTCCAAGTCATGACATGCTTTACAGTATCAACTGGTCGGTTGGTGATGTAAATATATTCCTTTTGCCTGCCTGGGTATTTTTATCATCACTTGCTTACAAGCTTCGTTTCGATGAATTGGTTTCATTGCTGCCATGAACCGCAGATCCGGTCGTCATGATTTCTTTTTTGCAAGCAACAAACCAATACATTCTTGAACGACAAATGTTCCCACCTTTATATTTATTCATATGGAATCGGATGCAAAGTTGAATATACATTTTCACGCTCATTTGAAACTACTCAAAATTTTGGGCCCTCGTACACAATTTCATAAATTGGAGCAATCTGCCAACAAATGAGTTTGGAGTTCAGCAGATTTTATTCAACTGGGGCGTAACAGTTAGTTTTCAAGCTTTTAAGTGACAAAAATTCAATAAAATAAATATTCTCATGGAGTTGGACGTCATTTTAAACTTAAAAAAACTAAAATGTTAAACGCAGGAGATGTTCGGAAATCTAAAAGATTAGTTTATTAGTTTATCCGAATTGTGTTGTATTGAATAAACTTCATTTCGCTGATTAGCTGCTCCTGTTGTTATTGCGAGATACTGATATGTAAGCAACGGTAGTTGAGAGGTCTCGTTTACGTTTCCCAAACCTAATAATATATTATAGCCATTTCGGCTAAATGCTTTTGGGTTAGGCGGTGTTAAATTTACAAGCAAAAGTCCAACATACTCAACGGTGTCTGAAGTTGTCACCTGTACAACTAGATCTTGATTCCTATCATTCCTTTCTTATATTAATCTTGCTCACCCTCACACACAGACCTGCAGATAAAATATCGGAATATGCCAAACAATATTTTCATAAAGAGGTGAGCCCCACACACACTAACAGTAGCGTTATGGTTCACATTTTTTTTATGTGAAATTTGTGGAAATTAAAATATATTGCTTTAGGCTCATGGTATTGTACATGACATTTCAATATTTTGATTGTGATATGTATTTGTTTTTCTCTTTATCATATGCTTTTTGTTAAAGCATATACCTTGCATAAATTACATTAAAGAAGATATACCACCACACAGAAACTATTCGTCAGTATCATACCTTTTGCTTAGTGCTTGCTTGGGAAATGAGCTAGGAAAGAGACGTGCAGGGCGACGGGTGCACATTGTGTGATATTTTCTTTCTCTAATTGTGTCAAATGGGCAACTTTTACCTATTCATAATGTCGAAGTGAAAATTTTTTGTTGGCACCCAAAGTGCAAAGAAATTTTAGATACGTAAAGCACTGCGTTGCTGTAATCCCGAGCCCGTTTCTACGCAGCACATAGGAAAGTGAGACTAACTACGGAAGTCACTTGCTCAAAGGTCCAAAGAATCAGTGATTCGGCAACAAAAATGGGTGCATTAGCTAGCAGGCAGAATGCAGCCGTGGAAGAGGCAGACGTGATTGCCAATCATCAATACAAGTATCCTCCTCGTTCAGGTAAGCCAATAAAGCTGCCCTTTCTTGCAAATTTCCAAAATAGTTCTAGTAATTTTCCATATGTTTACTTTTTTAGGAAATTACTTTGGTACTCACTTCATAATGGGAGGCGAACGTTTCGATACACCTCAGCCAGAGGCATATCTATTCGGTGAGAATGCAGATCTTAACTTTCTTGGCTGTAAACCAACTCCCGTAAGTTAAAGTCTGCCAATGTACCCAAAATTTCGGAATCGACTAGTGTCATATTATTTTCAGTTCCCTTATCCACCTCCGCAAGCGACTGAACCAACAAAAACATTGAAAAGTTTGATCAACATACGCAAAGAATCCGTACGATTTGTAAAAGCTTCCGACTGTGCTGCCAAAATTCATGGTGATGGAAGCAAAGCTAGTGCATACAACATTGAGTTCGTTTTTGATGCCGACGCACGATGTGCTATCACGGTGTACTATTTCTGTATCGAAGACGTTGGGGGCACTGGTGTGAACTATATTCCGCGAGATTCATCTTTATCGTCCGAAACATTCCACTTCAAACGGGGAGTGAATCAGATATTTTCAGCTCCATCGCATATATTCAGCCCGGCACTCTTTTCCGAGGATGATCTTTCGTACAACTCCGAAAAGGATACATTCCCAATAGTCATACACTGTGTGGTAGAGGAAGGCAACGAGGATTGTCGTCAAAGTCACACCACCATCTGTGTGGTGGATCACCATACGGATGGCACTTATGCACTGCGAGCCCTGAAACAGAAGATTTTTGTTGACGGTTTATGTTACTTACTACAGGAGATCTACGGGATCGAAAATAAACTTATTAACAAATCGATTGGTGATGAAGACACCGATGATAATGGAAGCGAATGTGTAATCTGCATGTGTGACACTAGGGATACATTGATTCTACCCTGCAGGCATCTGTGCTTGTGCAATTCGTGCGCTGATTCATTACGATATCAGGCCAATAATTGTCCAATTTGTCGCGCGCCATTTCGCGCATTGCTTCAAATTCGTGCAGTACAGAAAAACTCCACTGGAACGAATGTGGCCACGGCTGCAAGCCCTCAGGATGTAAGTATTGTACCGTAACATAAGAAGTAATATAATATCATGTCAATTTTACAGACTACAGATAACATACCATCTGGATATATCCCGGTGTCCTTGATTGAAGCCCTCAATGGACCAATCAGTCTATCCAAACCGCAATCTAACGCGGATGCTACCACAATGGAGAGCACGAAGGAAAACACTAATCAGGTAATTTGAAGATTTTTGTCTATAACATATTGCTTATTGTAAAATAAAATTTTCGTCACACAAGACAACAGATAAACCGGAGTCTGGTAAAAATTCTACCAAGGAAGTAGAAACCAACGGCTCTCGCGAGAAACTGAACCAGACAGCGGTCGATTTCCGAATGTCGCTGCTATTGTCAAAAGAGGACGGAACTGTAGCCTGTGTCACAAAAGACCTGCTTACCAAACACTCACCTTTAATGCAACGGGCTCCAGTGAGCAAGGATAAGAATCCTCGCGAGAAAGGAAGCCTTCGAATCCAACCTAGCCAACAACAGGTCAAAGACGCTGCTGCACTCGACCGTGAAACGATGCAACTGGTAAACGAAAAGTCTCAACTGCCCAATCTTACCGAAATGGATGACGACAGCGAAGCGGAGAAATTGTCACCCCTGTTACAGAAAGCAGACGGCGCCGAGCAGAACTGTGATACGTACGAAAAAATGCCCAGAATTTTGCGAATGGAAGAAGAGGAAACCTTAAACTCGCGAAGTCAAAAATCGATCGCTGCACTGGCCTCTGCCGAGGATTCTGATTACTATACCCCGGAGGATCCGCACACCACAATTCTTAGTCCATTGAAAGGCGAAGAAAAATCAGACAGTACCATAAAGCTGTCGACACCCTTAACCGTACTAAAAGAAGCTTCACAAGGCTCTCTTCCTGACAGTCCAATCAGTGGCAACTCACACACATCTACGCGTAGCTCTGGCGATAGTTATTCATCCAGTTCCAGCACCCGACAATTGCTCTCGTCAGTAACGGCAAACGACACACCGACCCACGTTACTGTCAATGTTGATGCATCGCCCGATGGACTTGTAAAGCACGAGATCAAAATTGGTACCAACGCAAAAATTGATTGTATCGATAGCGATTAGGTTTTGGGTGCAAGCCAGAACAGCACTATTCGAACAAAAACGCATTTCTACTAAAAGTAATATAATTGACCGTATTTGTTACAGCAAGAATACCCCATTAACAAGTTTGCAGGTGAATTCATTTTAGACATTTGAGAATTTCTCCGGCATCGATTGGTATTACGCGTTAGTAAGTGTATCCACAAACAGCAAACGATTTATGTTTAAATTTTAACGTTAGGTTTTTATTTTTGAAATATCACTGAAACATTTATCAAATAAATTCGTTTTAACCAAATCATTTCAAACTGCAGATCAGTTATCCAATATCACCGTCCAAAGATGCTCGACACGGCATTAGTGAATGTTCTGCTGAGAATTCGACCAAATTTCTGAAAAACAATTTTTTTAATTATTTTGTACTAACTTATAACCTGAAACGCTTTTTCGCGTTGGACTTTACGAGAGTTTGTCGTCGAATCTTCCGATGAAAGGGTGCTGCTTGAAGGCAACTACTTAGTAGCAGCAGAAACGAGAGCCAAAGAAATAATCTTGAAAACATCATTTTCGCTTCAACACGGTGTTTTCGACGCAATGGTCTGTAATGAACTAGACCATTTGCGCCCATCGGAAATAAATAAGGCGAGGTTAAAGTTGTTTATCAGAATGAAGAGAAGGGCTATGACTACCCATGTGTGTGGTTGGCAAAACTAATTAAGGTTGTGCACTATTCTCAATTTTCACAATGGCGTAGAGATTCTCACCACCAAGTGCAATGGACGGTCGATCGAAAACATTCACACGGGGTGGTGGTCTTTGTTTCGATTTCCAATAGTTTTTTTTTCAAAATGTACTTTACAGTTTAGAAAATGAAACATAAATAGTCTGCAAAATTAACCTCATTTACACAGTGCATTTATGCTAAAGAAAGAAGAGGATGAAGTTAGTGTAGGTGAAATATTATCTATCATTTTCGTAGTAATGTGCGTCTATTTTGAAATATTAAGACACGCCACTCGATTTATATTCACACTGACTACTTTTGTGTGTCTGGGAAAAGCGGAAATTGAGAACGCGAACAAAAGCCTCAAATGCATTGTTTAAGGAGGGTTATATGTGTCGAATACACCTATAGATACCGTTTTTTAATTATATACCTATTCAATTTTAAGAGAGTAGGTCAACTGTCTTGTATGGTATTCAACTATCTTAGGATTGAAATCTTGTATGGCCAAATTGTTCGTTAAGGTAGAAAATAGTTATGAATGGTCAAATAGTTAAAGAACTTTGCACGTGAATGAAAAATAGATGAACTTCCAATTCCGTATAAATGTGAAATTTGGTTATAATGCGGTACACGGTACAATTTTGCTGGGCGACAGAAAAATAAAACTTTCCAACACTTTATAATTTATTCATTCCAGGGTAAAATTTATAATTCGTGAAATCAAACCAGAAGACTAAAATTTATACGGTTTTTTTTCAAAGTGCCAAAATAACCTAAAATTTCACTTCTGGTGTGCTGTATTCATGGTACCCGCCAAAAAAAAAAATTAAATTTGTTGTTTCTATACCATCCATCGCCAACATATATACACTGAAAATTGTTTTTTCACCATTTCGTGAATAAAATACTATTCCAAATTCCATGCGGAATAGTGTTTGCAAAATTCAAGCCATTTTCTTTATTAACGTTCAAAATTCTTTTCTACTATTTATACATATTTTCGCCCTCACAAAACTGTCGAAATTTCTCACCAATAATAAACACTGAACGGTACATCGTGGTGAACGATGTCTGATGTTGTTATTTATTTATTCATTAACAAAACCGTTGCGTTCTGTCGTAGCTGCATAAAGTATCTGCTAGTGTAAGTTTGTATTTCATGATTGCAATATCTGCATTTATTGAATCATTTTATATGTTTCTTTTTTAGGCAATGATTATGAACAATTCAAGCAGCTTGTAACTTATTTGGTGGCATATAAATTATCCTAAAACGAGGTTCATGCTCTTCATCTGTGTTTACAACTTTATTTTACAATAATTTCATTTTCTGGATGTTTTCTTTCCATTAACAATATAGTTTTTATTGTATTTTTTCATTAACATTATTCAACGACAAATTCCGCATAACGGTGCACGGAATGATTTTTTTTGTGTATTTTCTATTTAGCGAACGCTCCGGTTGATTACAATTAAAAAACGAATAAAAATAAGACTCAACTTATAGCACCTAGAACAATTGTTAAAAAATAATTCTCTTGTACGAGTTGATTTCTGTTTCAATACATCATAGTAGTATGGCAAATCGTTTATCAGTTTCTTCGATTGTTCAGGAGGAAAACTGCGCGGATACGTTCAACGTTGTTGTATTGTATTCGCTCTTCTTTGTGCTGGCAGCGTGACTCTTTTCAACGAGTTTAATTTTGTCGTTTTCTCGAATATGGCTAATTGAGAGTAGTAACAAATAAAAACGCTTATGTACTTACAGAAATATAAAGCAAAACTAAACATTAAGCTTAGAAGAGATTTGAAGATTCATGATATGCCTGGATTTCAATCTATGTCTCAGCGACAAAACAGCGCTAGAAGCCAGTTCTGTAGCTAGTAATATTTATGATACAAAGATGCTACCAATATTTGTGTTGATGTTCTGATTAGAGATCAGAATCTACCATGTATAGTTCGCTATAAAAAATTTGTAGACAAATAAAAAAAAACCCTGTAAATGCAACATTGAGTACATTCGTAATTTATCAATCGCAGAGCTAGCAACATGCCCCCGGATGCTACAAAATAATTAGGCCCTGTGTTGTTGGTTCACATTGTCTAACAGTTAAACACCATATTCTCTTGTGGGTCCTGTAATCGTGAGCGGTGATGTTTGGGAATATGTGTTTGTGGTATCAAGCGGTTTCGCTAAATAACATACTAAACATAATACTGACGGATGCAATAGTCAGGAAGGAGGAATCGATTATATACCGTTTAAGATAAATGCGATTAGGTTTAAGTTTTTGATACTGACTTAATTTTCGTACTGTTTGAATTGAGCAAATATTTTTTTTCTTCTTCGAGTGATTCAAATTGACGAATATGTATAATTGTATGTTGTTTATTTGGGGAGACATGCGGTATAGATTATTTTGATATTTTCATTGTCAAACTTGTTCACCTCAATGTGCAACAGCTTTTACATTTGCAAAAACATATAAATACCCTCCTTATAACTGTAATCCATTTACCGTAATGATTGATTATTTAATTGGTATTTTTTAAACGTATCATATTCTATATATTTTGTTCTGACATGTTAGCTAGGGTTTATATGTAATTCCATTGAAATGTATTTTCTGCTGGTTTAATTCACATTATTCGGATGTAAACGATAATTGACGCTCCCTTATTGTTGATCGCCATCTTACGTCGTACCTGCGAGTGAACTTATTTGCTTCAAATGCTAATTGATCGCTATGTTGTAACTGTTGCTTATTTGCATTTAGTTAAAATTAGCTCCTCCCTTGTTTGCACTGGTTCTTGGTTAACTTAAAAATATAGCTTGTACTTTCCACAGTACTAGTAAACTTCCTGTTCAGTATGTGTGAAAACTAGTACCGAAAAATTGCGTATTTTGGCAATATTTTTAAAACAACAACTAAATATCTGCTTCTTTTGGTTGCGACTGATATGCGTGAGTATGTATTTGTTTATCGGTAATCAAACGTTTCAATTAATCCTTTCGGGAAAATACGGTGAACTTTAGTAATTCATTTATGGGACATTCATCTTGTCTGTGTGTTGTAAGCTGCAGTGCCAACCGATGATGGACGGAAAATCAATTCAATTGTTCCACTTCCTATTGTATCCTCAGAATGAGGAGCATCTATTTTACTGAGATAAGTTGTACGTTTGGAAGCAATAAAAGCATTGAAATCCTGGTTGTTTATGTGAAATAGTTCTCACGTTGCTGATAGAGTGGCAGTGGTTCAGGCGGAGATTCAGTATCATCGTCATCTTCCATATCACTACGGTAATTGGTTTCCTCATCGTCGTCATCGTTTGAGCCACTATGTTTACGCCCGTTAGTTTTGAAGATGCCGCGTGTCTTCTTTAGTTTATTGATGCTGGAGGGAAGCACTGCCATCGAGTTTTCTGTTGTTTAATGTGAAATGGCAAATGAATGGGAAGTAACATAAATTACAATCTGTTCAATTTGTGCTTATTTGGGAATATTCAATAAGGTATTGATCAAAACATAAAACTGATCATTTAACATGCAAATAATATGTAATCTCAAATCAAATTACATGGATGAGATTCAAGTGTACAGTTCTGCTGAAATGTTGCTCTGTAGGGATACCTCGGACATTCTAATGAGCAATGTGAATGTCTAATGTGAATAAAATCTGTCAACCTGTCATGTGTATTGTGTTTTCTTTTTTCAATACAAACCTGTGTTGTGGTCCCTGGGTTTGTCGTCTGAATCAGTTGTTTGATGGTTGACACATAGTTTCAGTGTAGAATTGGCAAGCGTTGGAAAATATTCGATTTGTTTGATTGTTATGCATGATACACATTTAGATGGCAGTAGTATAAAGTATGTGGATAAATCAAATCAACACTGTTGTTTTAACATTCCTCAAACACACAAACTAGAAGCCGACCGAACATAATAGAGACGCATTCAATAAATAATAACAACAACAAATAAAATAACAGTGCGGCTGCTACTAGAGCACTACTTTTGTATATTAGTGGCATGGTACGGGTTACCTAATGGATGAAAAAAACGAAGATAACATAAATACAAAATCATAATACAAACTCATTTGATCAAAATCAACATGACGTGAAAACTGCGTTGTTGAATGAGAATAGAGTAAGCTAGACACAACATAATGACTGGCCAACAGGATGGAACCATTCACGGAGCGATCCACTTACCGGCCACTATTTTGCTCATCTGCATAACTTGCTGGGCTAAAATTTGATTCAGTTGAAGTAGGTGTTCTCGCTGTCTTTTCTCCGAACTTGCTGGTTGATTCGGGGATGTATCCTGTTAAAAAAGTTATTAGATAAAGTCTAGATACTTTGATAATCGCTACTAACATTTCCCGCGATAGGAGCTTCGGAGAGCATTTTCTTGATGGCTTCCACTTTCTCTTGGCGACGTAGTTTCTCCTCCGGTGACAACTCGGGTGTTTGCTCTGGAACGTATCGTTCTGGAATCAAAATCTTACTTGGAGCGGCCAGCAATTTATCGATTGTATGCTCTGAAATCTTCTCTCTAGGACCAATAGCTGATCGAACGACGTCCGGAGCATTAGATCGTGGTCTCAATGTCACCTCTAAGTCAACATCATCTCGAGCACGCCAGTTGATGTTCTGAAATGTAACTGCATTAGTATCTTCGCAATTGATAGTTACAATACACCTCACATTCTTATTCATATCATTCTCGCTCTGCATGATCTCCATCTGTTTTGCAGTGACGTGGTGAGGTGCAGTGTGATGACGACGTTTTTCCTTTGGAACAGATCGACGATGTTTGTTCTGTTGAGCAAGGTGTTCTGATTTCTGCCTTTGTCGCTCGCTAGTTGATACGTTACTGCTACTGGCCTGTTGTTTCTCCTTTCCATTGCCAGCCATTTCATGGATGATTTGTTTAGCAGCTTCGCTCTGGAACACAGGACTTTGTTCTGGAATGGTCAAACTTTGTATCGACTCTGTCTTATTTCGTAGACCCGGCATTTGGGAGCTACCCTCGATCGAAAAACTATTTGATTTGCTTGTTGGTGCCTTAACTTGACGATCACAACCGGAATAAAGATCTGCTTTGCGGTCGATCATTGACACCGGGTACGCATTGTTGCTATTTGCTGTCATGCTATAATAATCCTTGAGGTTATTCGAATACGTTTGAACATCCTGGTTCTGAATAAACGCCTCGTGAGTTTCGTATCCTCTAGGTAACGACCTAGATCTGTGGTAGTTTGTGTAGTCTTCGAATATCTGCGCTTCTTCCTCGAGCACTTGATCTAGACTATGTGTCGAAACGTTACTTCGATCTTTCTCACGATCTCTATGCCTTCGTTCCGATTCACGTTTCACAATCCTAACGGTTTTTATCTCTTGTTTGTCTTGGAATCCAAATTGACCTCCAGTAGGGTCCTCCAATAGCTCATCGCTGTCTACACTGTATGATTCGAAACTCTCCATGCGATCATGTTCGATTCTGCTCCCTATTGAACTTTGCTTATCGGATAGATTCAACGATGAACTGCTGTCATTTTTACCATGATCTTTGCTTACCAATGAATCCAGATCTGTTTCAACCCATGAAGTACGATGGGGTCGCTTTTTAATGTGAGATTTACTTTCTCCATTCTTGTTGATCTGATTGTACAATGTATCCGAATTGTCCGTAAGTTGACGAACCGCCTGACTAAGCTCCTGTCGTTGACGTTGCATATCCCCGACTAGCCTTTGAACTCGACGCAATTCAGATTCTAAAACTGCAGTTGCCGTGCCAACATATTGCCCATCTTGCCCATTTGTTAGTGTACCCTGTGATTCACGTGTGACACGCGATGCTTGAAGCTTTTGACGCAGTACAAGCAATTCTTGTTCTAACCGTGCGTTGTCGGCAACAGTTTTCTCCAGTTTCTGAAATCAATACTGTTCAGTAAACTAATGATAAACAACAGTTTAATTAACTAACCTTGGAATTTTCTGCCAGCAACAGATGCACCCGTGATAGCTCACGTTCTAGTGTGTGTTGCTGCTGTCGAGCAGCTTCTACCGCCACTGGAGGAGTATCTCCCTTCATTATTCTGGTTTTAAGACTCACAAGAGCGCGTTCAATGTCTTCCTTATCGCGCTGTAAGCTCTGTAATGTGCCAGATTCTTCCTGGAGTAATTGATCGATTTGATATAACTGCTGCACCTTTGACTAGGAGTGTGGTAATGAATCGTTTGAACGGACATATAATATTATGCTAAATCTTTTTCTTACCTGCAACTCAAGATGATTTGGACTGAGCCGATTCCACTGTCGTTGCTCTTCTTGTAATAAACGTCTCTCCTGAACCCGTTGATTGAACTCCAAGCGATCGAGCGTAGCAGATTCAGAGGAATTTGCCCTCTTCTTACCAGGAGCTCCACGGTACAACGTTCCAAGTTTGACCATATTGTCTACCAAATTAATTAGAGGTTTCTCCTTCTCATACTGCTTCTCCAATTCTAACAACTGTTTCTTAAGAACTTCTAAACGCGCAAGATTCTCAGCTCTAGTCGGTCCATCAGATATACGTATCGAATTCTGAAAGAAGGCATTGTTTAGCTTTCGTATGGGTTTATAATTTCAATCTACACTATCATGTTGGTGCGTTTTAATAGCGTTTTAGTTTTATAATTTGTGGCCAAAATATGAGTGTTGAAATGGGTAAAACCCTTCACCAATTTGTACATATGTGGACGGTTAATAAAATTTGGAATTCCCATTAAGCATTGGACTATTGTTAAAATCCCATCAAAATTCTTTCATCCGCAAAGCTTTCGTAACATAAATCGAATCTTTAGAGTAACCTGAATATCGTGTATATTTGTGCAACATTGCTCGATTGAGCGTGCCGTATTGCTGTTCTGTCGTCGCAATTGTATCAACAGCAAGACTAGTTCTTCGTGAGTACGGTTCAGTAAGTCCCCGGCGGACATTTCCAACGTCTGCGGAAAACATGGGTGATTAAGTGTGTTGGAAAATAGTATTTGCGTATTTTGGTTTTCAAAGCCGTAATCAGTATGGCAATAGACTTCAATTATCCCCAAGTAACTTACTCTTAGTTCGGTCCTCTGATGATTAGAAGTTTGTTGATCACGGTAAAGATGTTGATTGTTAGCGGGCCATTTTTCTTCGGGCGATTCTTGGCTCATAGCTGCTAAACTACGATCGATATCCTGCAACTGATAATGCTGTTGAAGGTTCATTTCTTGTGCTCGCTGTAGCTGTGCCTGTGTGTATAAATCATGGGTCGATTCGAAGCTGATATCTGGTCGAATGTATCGCTCCTGTTCCTGGTAGTAATATTCGGTTTGCGATGGATCATAATACGCATGCATCTTCGGGTCCTCTCGGTAGTCGGATGGATCTGGTTTTACTGTTAGCACGACCTTGTTGGTATTTTTAAAGTTGCGAACTGAAATAGAAGCTGGAAGAGTTAAGAAAAATCTAACTTAAAATACGAGGGTTGTCGTCGAATGCTTTGTTAGGATTGTTCAGTGTTTTGAATTGAGCAGTAATACGATATTCCGTTCTCGTTGTATTTATTGTTGTATTTACAAATCGTTTTATACTCAAAACATGAAATCATATTGAAGTTTTTTGTTGATCAAACATCTCTTAATCTGTATCTGTTAATTCTATTGTAACTTCAATCAAACATTTCTTGCTTGTTTGCTTGTAGTTGTGTTTGCTCTCTTGATAAATTGTTTCTTAGCTTTTTTATTAATTTACAATTAACCATAAATACAACTTTAGATTTGTAACCTTACCAAATTAATGGAATGCTTTATATGTATATCTTAGAAATCTATCGATCAACAAACTGTGCTTTCCGTCTTTATTTGCATTAGTGTGTCGTGTTACTGTGCTTTTTGTGAACATGTGCATCCGACGACGTTGCAAAGACATGACTGGACCCAGGACTTGGCGTGTATTCATTGCTATCGACCGTTGCGGAGCTAGCAGCTTCAATACTACTACTAGTACCAGCCAGCGAACTTGCCTTTGATGTACCTTTCCCAGCTTGATAGGTCCCATCTAACCCTAAAGAACCCTTCGTCCTCTTCAAGGTACTCTCTCGGCTGCTACTTGTCTCCTTACTAGATTGAGCTTTGTGTGATTCTCTACCATCTGCTTCCAGACTCTTGTTAGTACTATTGACCAGTCCACTAGACATTAGATCCCACTGTCGAATGTTTTCCCTATCAATGTCATACTTTGTCTCGTCTCGGAGTACCTCGTAAACATCTGACGGATTGTCAGATGAGGTTGAATCTGTTCTGTTTGTATTGCTAGCTAACTGCACATAGACATCATTTTCGTCACTGGAACTTTGCGCTTTGTGTTGCTTCTTCACAAGTTGAGTCTTAGTTAACAAGTCATCGTTGACATATGTCACGTCTCGTGTAATTGCCTTTCCCGCCTGCCGTTGCATATGTTTTCTGTTCAAAGTCGATAGCTTTGACTGTACGACCGATGATGCTGCTCCCAAGTGATCCAAACTTTCCATTGATTTGGCATGCATGTGTGACGCTCTTCGTAGATTATCTCTCCACAAACTGTCCTCTTCCCATAGTTGATCACCACTGGCTGACATATCCGTAGAAATATTCACACTGCTTTTCGAAGATGCACTTTGATTGCTAAGTGCGGCCAAAACCTGATTGCTACTGGCGCTATTACTGGATTTTAAAATCGATGCTAAAATTGACGTAGAATGGTTAATTTCCCCGTTCGCTCTCGAATTTTCCAACTGACTAGGCTTGTTGTTCATCAATTTGTTGCTGTAATAATTTTTACTGTTGGTCGAAAGCGATACTTCAAGCATTTTGTTTACATTTTTGTCAATCATTCTGTCAGACTCGTAAATATTTCGTTGATCTATTTCATGGTCCTTCTCGGCCGCAGTCAAAATATTTGCGGCCTTAACGTGACTTATCGGGTTATGGATATGAGAAATACCGGTTTTTTTCACTCCTACTTCTCGTTGATTATTTAGCTTCAGTGGTAGCTTTATTCTACTCAAATCGGTTAGTTTGGTTAAATCGGACATCGATGAATCTCTGCTATGAAGATCGGAATAATAGTAAGGCGCCGAATCGGAAAGGTTGCTATTGCCTCTACTGTGTACCGGTGTGGTAGTTTGTGTTAGATCAAACACTGTACAAGAACTTCTTTGATCTAAATCCATCGAGGACATAGTTGTAACTGAATCCACTATCTCAATATTGAGGTTACTTCGTCCGGCTGTTATCAAGTCTTCCGATTCACACCGAGCATCGTGAATCGAAAGATTTTTTTCTTTTAACGGCGATAAAGTTACCTTCTCGTGTGCTGCTACATCCTCTAATGAATCGTAAAATGCTTTCGCTTCATCATCTGTTCGATTTTCCGCTATGGGTTTGACACGTGGTTGAACTTTTACATTTTCGTAGTAGATATTGTTATCATGCCCATTTTGTTTGTTGAAGGTTTCCATCACTGGTAGATTAGTCAGGCTATCATTTATCCACACTATTCTACTAGAACTGGTCTTATCGGAGCTCAAATAAACGTTTTCCAAATTACCTAAATATTGATCGAAACTTGCATTAGATATCGTCTCATCAATCCCATAGCTTCCAAGAGTATGTATTTCATTCAGCGAATCCTCCGAAATAGGTCTTCGCTTGTTCTTCGTATGAATGTCCATCTTCGAACTACTTCTTCTAAGTTCAATCGATTCCGTTTCCGACAGTGATGTGGACGTTCTACAGCTGCCATCATCCCCGGGATCGACCTTCAACCTTCTATAGAGATCATAATCGGATGAAGTGTTTGATCCATCGTCATATCTCTCCGTATTATAGCAAGCGCCCAAGTATAGATTACTTTGTAAACTAGATCGATTCGACCCATAAGGATGCTTTCCGGATAGAGACTTACTTTCAATTGATCCGGAAAGACTTGTTTGGCTCGGTTGTCGATGATCGGCAGTATTCAGTAGTGACGAACGTGAATTGGACTTTGAGCCCTTGTCACGTCGTTTGACGGTATCGAAATTCTCCGAAAGAAAAATCTCGTCACTGTTGTGTTCGTCCAGGGGTATTGCAGTTGTTGGGATTGGTGGTGGTGAGACAATTTCACTGTCCGAGCTATCGATGCAGTCTCCGAGGGGTGTACTTGTACTCGCTCCCAAGTAGTAGGAAGCTGGACGGAATGTATCCGAAAGGCTGAATCTCGATCGTGCCGTTTTAATTTTATTTTGTGCTACGTCTTTTGCCGATTCATCGTCGGCATCGGAGCTATCATCACTTTTCAAGTAGCTATTGTTGGACTTCAGAATATCGGGTAAATCATTCCGTTTTGTTTTGCTGTGTTTCCGTGTTAGTGTGCCTCGATCGGTGTGCTTCTTTTTCAGTGTACTAGTTGCAGACTCCGATACTGTCTTTTTACTGGATCCAGGCTTGTCTAGTTTGTCTTTTTTCTCCAAACTGTTGCTGTGTAATTGAGAAAGCTCCATATATAAGGGTTCCGATTCAGTTTTAGCAGAGCTATTTTGAACCAAAATCATCTCGTAGGTCGATTTTAGATCATCTCCAAAAATACACTTTCCGCTCATTCCATTCGTCATTTCTATGTAGGTATTTTCGTCTTGAGCATTTATGTCCGCAGTGCTTTTCTGAATGGCGTTCAGAATATCCATCGCAGCTAGTTTTAGTTCAGAAGGTTCACTTTTCAGTACGGGTTTCTTGGGGGCCATTGGCATATAGAAAGATTGATTCTCGCTGCTGTCATCCATCATGTGTACGTTTTCACTGTCGTGCTGTTCCGTTTCTTCGGAAACCTCTGCTTCCAAAGCTTCATCCAAGTCTTGGTCTGTATACTCAAAGGATAACTCATCAGTGTCTTCGTCCGTCCGTAATTCTGAGTTTGGATCACCCGAATCAGTCATTTGTAGTACGTCATTTGTCTTTGCTGTATTTTTAATTGGCGATTTTATTATCGTACTGTGATCGTAAACTGGTACGTATTTTGAATCTGGTTCAAGTGGAAGCATTTTGTCTTTAAAACTACTACTTGCTAAAAGTTTGATTTTCTTCGTCTCGGATGCTGTAGTGATAGAGTTATTTTCGTAAATGTTCGAGTCATCGTCAAGAAAAGAAAGCCTATGAGAATTATCGACCATGTCACCATCGGAAGGTTCTTTAGAGATTAGATGGGACACATGAGCTTCGGATACAATTTCGCTAGTCTCTAGCTCTGCGCTCGCGGAAGTGGAAACATTTGGGGATGACCTTCCTGCCGGCGTATTTTCTGTTCCATCTAGGATTGGTAATATAATACAGATAATACAAAGTATAAGATAATGGTTGTGCGTGAAGTAGATATTGATTTGGTTTTGCTGGAAGAAACAGTTGACAACTACATACTTTTGTGTGGATTCAACGTTATTTGGCATATAGACAGATAAAGATATACCCCCAACCAAAAATAGTCAGTTCTACGGTTATAAGACAGCCGAAGTTAGGTAAAAATTAGAATATATCTCTTTCGTCGAATTAGAATCAGGATTCAGGATTTGCTTTTAGGAGCTATTGTCTCGTGTGTATGTGTTTAGTGTACTTCTGTGTACCAGCTATGCTTCGGTGACTGTCTGTATGCGAGTGATGAACAACGTATACGCGGCAGGAAGGTCATTTTTAGATCCATTCGCCAGTCCATTTGGTACAGGTACTAGAAAATTGACAGCAGAACGCAGTGAAAAGGAGCAAAATAAAATTACAAACTTTAAAACGAACAACCAGCTTTTCAAAGCAAATCCAGAATTTATCAGGTACAATTAGCTAAGAAGAAGAAAAGCTGAAATAAGGCAAGTATATTCAACAAGAAAACTAATGAGGACTATGATGTCCAGGGAATAGTAGCAAATTGGAACTGCAAACTCGAAAGGATTATGATGATTAGTACAATAAATTTACACTAGCATTAGAGATCTCGCTAACAGAACTCGACTGTCACATTAAAGTAAACTGTTCGATTATTGTTGAGCTTAAAAGAATCTATTATTGACAGGTGGCAGTTTCTTTTGAAGCGCCAGTCGAGTATTGGTTAGTTATTGATTTCAACTGAATGCGATTTAGAATAGGATTCTACAATATATTAAATTGAAACTGATAACAAAATTGGTTAACTTACCTTCATCGTCAGATGAGTAGCTGTTATACTCCAGGTTGGCTTTGTTTTCCGGTACCATTTGTGGTTGCAGCTGCTTACTTTGTTCTACATACGCATCCGTCGCCATTCCCATTTCCATCGATTTAGTTAGGAATGGATTGTTACCGGTGGAGTTAGGGGAACTGACACCACATATTTGCTGTTGTTGTTGTTGTTGCTGCTGCTGCTGCTGTTGTGAAATCTTCCGAGTTAGTGGAGATTGAAGCATACGCTGTTTCCATTCCAATAATCGTTTCATCGATTCTTCTCGCTTCCGCTCACCGTCTCTGATTGATTGATCTTCTTCTTTGCGGGGAAGACGCGCACTAGCCGATCTCAGAAACTGTTCTTGTTGGGAGGGATACTTTTTAAGGTTGTTCATCGTCACGCGCTGAACTCGAGGGACACTAGCGGAACCTTGTTGCAACTCATCACCATATTCGGATCGACCCACATAGTAACCGTCTCGAGGAACTGTCCCAGAATTGTTGACACCTAGTGAGAAAAGTGCGAATTATTGGACTGAACATATTGGACGAACATATAACACTTCTGTTCTTACTACTTACCTTGAGACTCGTCGCCGCGCTGTTTTCCGGACAGTCCTCCGAGATTCGATCTTTGTAGGTAGGATGCACTTTGCATTCGCATTTTTTCTGCGTAGCTTGCTTCCGAATAATAGTAGTTGTCAGGTGTACGGTTGATATCCAGACTAGATTTAGGTCGAGGTGCCCGAGTCGGCTCCTCCTTGAGCTTCGTCTTAATCGGATTTCGTGCTTCATAGTCGAGGAAATCGGCGGAGTGTGGCCGCGGAATGGTAGATTGAACAGGTCGAGCGCGCATCTGCACATGTTGCTGCTGTGCGGGCGACTGCTAATGAGTAATTTAGTGGAAATATTCAACTGCGAAGTATCCTGCGTAAACTTACCTCTAGATAGTTGGGAGTGTATCGCATGGGCATCGACGGATTTTGACTGTTGTTGTCGTAACGTAGAGGACTCATTGGTCGCTGGTATCCAACGGATCCCGTTACATCTTCTGCCATATTTGGAGGAAGAGATTTTGAAAGTACGGTCAAATTGTAGATATCTTCGTAGTCGGACATGTGTTTCTCCATGGCAGCTCGTGGTGGACCATATGTATCAGGTGTTCGTCGATCGGAACTCGGATGCATAAATGGATTAGTGTGTCGTTGATGCTGTGGAGTTTGCTGCATAGCAAGTTGCTGTAGTTGCTTTTGTTGCTGTTGTTGTTTAAGTTGATGCAGTTGCTGTTGTTGCTGTTGCTGTTGCTGAATAAGTTTTTGAATGTACAAGTCTCTCTCTATTCTCTTCGCATTACCGTAGATCGCATCGTTATAGTTCGGATCGTATGCTTGTTGTTCGTTGTATCCTCGTTTTGTTATCGGCGATTGGGAGTGCAAGAGATTTGGATTGTTAATCGCATCGGAAGTTTTCGATTGATGATTGTCACGACTTCCATAAATTGGTTGATGCTCTTGATCGTATCGTTCTGGCATATGTTCCGGACTAGGCGAAGAATAGCCCCCGTCATTGGCCCTTCGTGGTTTCGGTGGAGCATTCGCATAAAGTGGTTGAGCTCCACCACCATTATCAGATACTGGAGTTACGGGCGCTTGAACGCTTCCTGACTTGCAGGCTTGCGATTGGTAGGTTTGTATACCAGAGTCACTGTTGTCTCCACTGCGAGCATTATTCGATGGGGGACTTGCATCCGATTCGCTGCTCCCTTGCATCATAGTTGCTAAGGTGAGTGATCGAACCCAGGACGTCATTGACTCTGCTGTTTCCGCCGCAAACACAAATGTTCGCATGTTTGTGTGCTCACACTTGAAAGCAAATTTTCGATACACTTTGTCCTCAGGAAAACACGCCGATATTTTGTATGATGGCAGTAATACTGTACCCAGAAGTTTTTCCTCTTCTTGACTTTTATAGTAGTAGAGAATGTACTCAGATAGCACAAACCATCTTCTGCGCCATACTTTGAGCCCGTCGGAACCTTGTTTGTACAGCCATCCCGACATGGTAACCGGTGCATTAGAAGGCCGCTTCGTAACTGGAGACTTGAGCGTGTGAACCGGACCACTTTTTCGTCGTTCTAATCCATCATGCGAAGGAGAGGAAAGGGAATCCGAGTTGGGAGACTTTTGGTTCGGCGGTTGACTTTTCACACCACTAATTTGCGTCTGGCAGGCCTGATTTACCACTTGACCAGGATTGTTCTGCTGGATGATGATCTGGTTAGGTGCTGGCGATTGAAGATTGTTCGGGGTTTTCGGGTGAATGTGCTTCTGTTGAGTGGCCTGATAGAAAGATTCGTTTATTGGATGTTGATTCGTAGCAGTTGCGCCATAGTCATGGATATTCGGGTTGATAAGTTTCATTGGGCCTTGAGCAGGTTGGAAATGGCTAGTCAGGTTCAGACTTGATGGTGGTGCATTACGGTTTTGTTGTTGTTGTTGAAGTTGTTGTTGTTGTATCTGTTGGTGATGTTGTTGAGATAGATTTTGGAGCAAGTTTTGCTTAAGATGATAGTTGGGGACTGGTGGATTGAGTTGTTGTCTTAAGGCGAACGTCTGTTGCTGATGCGCTAGTGCCTCAGTGGCGGTTTTGATTTGAGCTTGAATCTTTTCTCGCTGCAGCTGCTGAAACTGAAGTTCCAGCTTTGAAAGTGGCGGTGGACTCGTATGAGTATGCTGAGATGGCCTGGGGGCCGTTTGGTACAGTCGCTCCCTTTCGCCACTGGCACTAGATGGGGAACTTGTTTGGTAAATTTGATCGAAGTGGTAATGACTTCCGATGGTATGATGATGCTGAGGTTGTCCGACATGGCTAGAGCTTGAGTATTCGCTAAGGTACAAACTGTTGTTGTTCGATTTGGGACTACTGCGTGCGCTGAGATGTTGTTGCTGCTGCTGCTGTTGTTGTTGTTGTTGTTGGTGCAGTTGTTGCTGTTGCTGCTGCTGCTGTTGCAAATGCGGGGGTTGTTGGGGTCGTATTTGGTGTGGGTAGTTGATCTGAGCAAAATTTGACGCAAAACTTTGATACTGAGGATGGTTTTGAAATACTGGTGAGCGATTGGGCCGATAATCGTTGCACTGTTGCTGAAATGCTGGAGGCTTCGTTTGTGGAATTGGTGCTAAATGTGAGTTGGCCTGTTGCAACTGTTGAAGCTTCTTGCTTTCCATTGTGGTGAACGTAGGCGGATCGATCCTGCAAGCGAGATTGTGCGTGAGGGAAAGTTTACCAATTAGTATTCATCACCAGACATTGTCATTGTCTCATGCTGGCTGGTATGGCTTACCAATCCCACAATTGCCAAAGACAGCTAAACATGTTGTGGCTTTTGCGGTAACGACACTTTACAAAACAGTTCTCTAGCTAGTATCTAAGCATGTATAACACTAATTCAAATTGACCGTGCATAAAGCTAGTAAAAATGTCTAATTGAAATTCCATCACATTTTTTTCTAAATATTACCATTTGCGTCAGAGCACTGGAATGCAAATGAAAAGGCGAATGCCAAAATGGAGATATAAATATGTATCCAATTGATTTCTCTAAACTGATTCGCATATTCGAAACAGACTGTTTTCAATCGTTTGTTGTAGAATATTAATGTACAATTCCTATCCAATTATGAGTCAACGCCCGCTCGGTGACCCACTTCAGTCACACTAGTTTGAACAATGTTGAAACCGAATATTTCCCATAATTTTTTCGTGCTGCTGGGAGTTTTATTGTTTCTACATTTTGCACATAAAAAAGAGTAATCTGAACACTTGAAATCGATCTAAAGTTCTTTTCAATGGAAATAAGCAACCAGCACTACCACGCAGAGCATCACTTGTGTAGAAATTTTTCTACAGAGCATAAATCGATATTATGCTGGCATAAGAAGCAGTAATATATGTATGGTGCCAAAGAATTTTCCGAGACTACTGCTCAGATTCATAATTTGAGATATCTCTTTGCGTTTAGGTACTGAACTATGCTCAACTCTAGCATTTTCGTAACTAGATTAACAACCGAAAATATCAACTATTTCTAGCTTTGCTATCGTTGTATGCTTTTGGCAAGATTTAGCTCACATCTTCTCCGGATTACACTAAACTATACTACGCGATTCTGTGTACGTATTTTCCTCACTCGCCGTCGAACTCACTGACTGACTGTGGCGGTGACGATGGCTATAATCTACTGAATGGACATTTGTGCCTGACTATCCGAAAGTATAGTAATGCCTGATGCTCTCATGTATTGCTCTCGCTCTCCTTTATGAGAAAGTCAAACGAAGACTACACTGAACAATATAGATTTTTATTTCGAAACTGTCGCTAAACCGTACATTGTATTCTGGGGATGGTCAGATGCAACTCTGTATAAAAAACAGAGACTATTGTTTTGATATTTTTTATAAAGATGGTTATACTGAAATAATTTGTTTGGTCGATTTCCAGTATATAAAAATCGGATGATGTTTTTTTTTAAATACAACATTGTCATAGTGTAATATTGCTTTATGATATACGTCACATAAATGTCACGTATTAACAACTCAGCAGTTGTTTATTATTTATAACTTTCGATTGCAACAACAGTCTTAAAAAAATAAATTGCTTTTTGGTCATCTCTGCTGCTTGATTTGTTCGTGAAAACATCATTCATCACATTGCAGCGTAGCGCTTCAATAAATGAACCGGATGGGGTGCGGAAGGCTAATGTCGCTTGAATGCATGTTGGGAAATACTGACATTATACATACATACAGAATCATATACATCCCGTCTGCGTTCTGTGAGCGCAGAACCTGTTTAGTGCTGATGAAGGTGGGGGAGCGGCCAAAAATAGCCGGAATTTTTGTGTCGACGGAGGGCGTGAATGCGAGCGCAAAAAGCGAACGGAAAAGGGAGAGTCAGCATAGAATATTTTTGTTTCGCGTATGCACACTATACACTGACTGGCGCGTGCTATTGAGGGTGGCACAAACTGCCGCGGTCGTCTGAATGCTACAGTTTTAATTTCAGGCTCCGGTTGTTATTGTTTAGCTTCACTCAGTACAATGCCGTCCACGATACCGATCGCAATGAAACTGGTGAGCGGTACGGGTTATGTAGGATTTATAATTGCACAGCATCGTGCAGGTAAGATAAAATTGAAACATTTAGTTGAATTATTAAACTAATGCATCCAAAAATTCAACACATGTTTTTAACTTGTTTCTCGGACATCTACTGCTCGTTTTCAAATGACGCCCCAAATCGCAAGATGAATAAACCTTAAGAATTTTGTTTAACGTTCCTTTTTTGTTTGTGAGAATCATAGCGATTTGAGCATATGTTTCTGGAACATGGCATGGCAACCATTGGCATATTAAAATTAGTCATTATTCCTAATCCAATAAAGGTGTCGAGAGCAAAATAAAGATCGTATGACAAGAGGTCAATAATATTACAACAAAATTTCATGAAAACTGCACTTTAACCCATATTATTATGCTTCGTAATAGAAACTGCACAAGCTTTTTGTGTCATATTGGTAGCAGATTAAAAAAAAACAACATGGTTTTGTTTGTATTTTCTCTAACTAAATGACCAGCTTTAAGTTACTATATTCAGTCATTATCTTTAATTCATGAAATTCTGTTAATCCTAAACATTTACATTAATTTGCTTCGAATATTATAAAAGCCAAAACTTATCACGAAAACGTGGTACTCGAATCTAGCCAAAAAATGTCCACAATTAGGGCAATAATTTAATCGATAGTACAGCCATGGGCAGCTAACGTACAACGTCGATAATCGTTGCAACCGTTCGTAAATTATGAAAATTAGCACGTCATTCGACAATAATTTATCGATCGAATCAAGCTCATTTAATGTTTAGACGGAAAGACATTGCAGTTCGGAGTTGTTGTGATTTAAGTTTTCCCCAAAAAATAATCACCTAATAACACGCCGCGTGTATTTGTTCGGAGATATAAACATGATCATAATAATCGCATCGCCGAACGAGAGTGAAAAAGCAACAGTAACACCTTTTTGTTCGGTGTGCTATAGTCCACTTCCCTCTTATTCAATTTCGTTTATTGGATTTTATGTGACGGTTACGTTTGAAGTTGAGCATACGAAATTATTATAATGTTCTTGTTTTGTTTTGCTTTCTCGTCCACTACAATTAACAGACAGTGCAACTTGGATGAGGTTAAATTTTTCAACCTGCAATAGCTTGAATTTGACCGTGAAAACTTGATGAGTTAGCTTATAATAACTCCACGCTTTGATAAGCTGATTAATTCAGTGACCTTGTCGTTGAAACATTGTTTGCAACGGTTCAGTTATCGTTTGAAGTAAGGGTCATGGATCTCTTGTAGTAAATACGCAACAGTTCATTCATTTTTGCTGGGCCTGAATCGACGGTTGTCTCGAGTACTTCGACTGCTGGTGCACCAGAGTAAGAAAGACGGGAAAATAACAACTCTCATCTTAGGCCCCGTCTTTTGTGGTGTTCGTTTTCTTTTCCCCTTTTAAGATATACACACCGAATATGTTTATTTCACTCTCTTGACTCTTGAGGTGGCTCTTGTGAACACATATGAATACTAAAACCTACCTTTTTCACTCTGTATAAGCCTGAAGCATTCCTTTCAAACTGATGTCGATGTGACTGTACATGTTATGTTAGTATTTAACAAAGTCACTGGCCTATTTAATATCTTTTTCATGATAAATTGTTTGACTCATTACCCTTCCACTATTGCACTTTTGGCGCATCATGACTAAACTTTCAGTCAGTTTTAGAATCTGAGTAATCACTCCGTGATCTTCACAAATTTTTTCTAAACTTTTAATTATTCTAATTAGTACGCTTCGTCTTATAATCACCATCATTTTTTCAAACCATGTACGATCGGGATCAGGGAGATTACCCAGAATAAACTTGCATTTGCATGCTCAATCACTTTGCACAATATCGAATATTTTTCTTCGATTTATCAAATATAAATCTAACATGCTAATGGAGAATTTTTTTAAACGTGTCACTTGCCACCAGCTAACAGGTAATACCAAACCACATCACACACAGTTCAAGTCGTTGTCGTCGTCGTCGTCGTCGTAGCTTTGGCTGATTGGGCTTGGGAAGGTAGCAAACAGCGCACAAGAGAGGTGAAAAGAAACCGTAGTGTAACCGTATACGCACCAAATTCCGTCAGCAGCCGTTGTTCAACGTAGATTCATCTCCGCAGTATGCCGGCATTCGATGCCGTGCCTGTATAATTTTATTTTTATTTCTTCTTATGGGCTTTATCTTCACCTTCTTCTTTCTCCTCATATATGGCAGCATAACACTCCTCTATACACAAGCACTCCCCGAGCTACAGGCAGCAGGCTTAAAAGCTGGACGACCGGGCTGACGGAGCTCTACACTTTTCACATCTGATACAGCCGAACACGCAAACTAAACTATCTATGCTTCGTTTCCAAACGAGTTTTCTCCACCTTCCGAAAGGCTCAACTCTCAACGATCAGCAGGCCAAACTGAGTCATTCATTCACCAACCCTCCTTTTTGCTGCACGATGGCTTAACCATGTTCATTCCGATCAAGTTGGCTATGTATGAGGCGGCGGTGGAGAGTTGAGCTTAATCGCACTACTAAATCGAGATCCCAGTCGTGTCTCCTACCGCCATCATCATTGAATCCAGTTTTAACTTGTATTGGTAATTGGTGAAATGGCGTTTATCTCATAACTGTGACTATGACAAATTGTTAAATCGATAATTTCCTTTAAAATTTCTACCGAGACCATCATATTTTCACACTGCCTATTACATTGTCTTCTGCGTCGCACACTTTTGTTTCGTTCCTCACTCTATGTTTCACAAACTCAATAATAAGAAAATAGCCCGAGCCCATGGGTCACTGTCACCACATTGGACATTTGTTAGTTCACCACTGAATAACCGACCGCTCAAGCCTTCGTGTGATCCGCGCATAAGTTTTTCCCCACCTGTTGTGTTTTGTTCTGCGCATACATACGAGTTGATCGCACACATTTTTACTTCCTTCTAAACGAAAAGATAGTCGTATCTGAGTTCCACTCTTAACAGCAAAGGAAGTAGGGTAGTGAACGCGAACCGATTTATTTGCGGCCCCCAGGAATTCTTCAAACAGTAAACAAACCTCGACATTGCACGTCGGCACGTATTTTTAGCTTCAAGAATAAAAACAAAAATAGATCACCATCCACTTCGGGTTGCTACAGTACAACTGACAGGTAGTCGGGTTGGGATCGCTTCTCGTTGAGTGGATCTTTCGAAGGGAAGGCTACTACCACAGTCTAACGATCGTATCATGTTTAACCTCTCTTTAAAAATTCTTACGTTGTTCAAAAGAGAAAATTTAATTGAGATTTGTCTGAATGTAGGTTATAATTCGTTTAAACCTAATAAAATGGTACGATAACACTCACTATTTTTGGTGAACGAAAAATATTTAAATATGTTTAAAAATATAATTATGTATATTAAAATGATGGTAAATGTTTGCTACATCGGTTAAGACAAACAGAATGTCATTTCAACCCACGTTATGGTTATGATTTCATTAAGGCAATTCTATTTTTGTTATTAGTCATGTAGCCTGGTGCAGATTTCCTTGAAAAAAGTTAGGCACTGTATTTTGAAGCTCACACCGGTAAGGCAGCTGTTCTACCCGACATGAAGATCCTTTTCGTGTGCATCGGTAATTCAATAAGTGGCAGCTGGTTTAGGATTTACTGAAGTTTAATTTGCCCGCACCATCAGGAAACTCCTGCCGATCGCCAATGGCAGAAGCAATAATGAAGGATATTGTGCTGAAAGAAGGTCTTGACTGGATCATTGATAGTGCGGCTATTGCTGACTGGAACGTTGGCTACTTACCCGAGGATCGTTGTTTGGCAGTTTTACGGGAGAATGAACTTGATTCGAATCACATTGGCAGACAGATTTCGCAGGAAGATTTCGCGCAGTTTGATTACATTTTCGGGATGGATGAGAGTAATTTGAGCGACTTGCAAACCTTGGCACCGAAGAATTGCAATGCTAGGATAGAGCTTTTGGGGAATTATAGAATGAAAGAGTTGGATAAGATTATTTTCGACCCCTATTTCGTAAGTACTGCTTGAGATTATTTAACAAACATTTATTTTATTTCACAAACAGGAACAAGGTATTCATAGCTTCAGAAGATGCTACGACCAAATTGCGATATGCTGCAGAAATTTCATTCGACAAAAACGTACAAGTACTTGAAGTGATAACTCTAAACAGAAACACAATCATCGGAAATAAATTTCCCCGATACCAAATTATCCACAAACCGATCCCATCTTAGCTGCAGTATTTGCGCAAACTGTTGTCTTTCTTGCGGCGTTAGTGAGCTATACCTGAAATAAGTATTATTGTTTGTATATGTTGATAATTAATTTATACCTAGTTACCGAACCGAATCCCATACAATCTGCTTGAGAAACCCGATTCCAGCTGAATTTGAAGCGATTGCCATGAATGCATAATAGAAATCGTAGCTGATTCCTTTGCTATCCCAAAAGCCTGGATCATCGCATGATATAACAATAGGGACGCTTTCAGACACATAAAACACCGCCGGATGATTTCTGAGATCGTCTACCAGTCGTAGCACTTGGTTGGACAAAGGGCATACTTCAAGTGCAATTCCTTTACTTTTCACCGCCCGCCAAAGCGCAGGATGTTTGTACAAAGAGTAACCATGGCCGATTCGTCGAGTATTCAGTAGGATGGCGTCCACCAAGTTAAGATCTGCCTCGGTCCCGTACCCATCTTAAATAAGAAAGTAAGATCATTTTGTTATTATTAATACAATGAATACTAATTAATCAGTTATACTAGTTTCTCCTGCATGGAAGAAGTAAGCGGTCGTCTTTTGAAATGTGCGCAGTCCATCCATAAATATGGTCAATGGTTGGTTGATATCTTCCTGTCCAACTAGATCAAATCCAATCACAAAGTTAGGAAATTCCTCGCTGCTAAACAAAATCTGGTTATTAAAGAAACCGTGTGTTTTTGTTAATTTTACTTCAATCTGGCGAAGGTGTGCAGTTGATCCTGTGCTGCTTTACTGTCCATCCCACGATGTTTGGAATAAATAATTTTTGCTCCTATAAAATCCGGATTGGTTTCTTTGAATGTGTGCACAATATTCCTAACGATTTTTGCAACTTCAAACTCGTCGTATACTTTGTCAGTCGCATCGTACAATCGCGATAGTGACATTCGTAACTCGATATAGAAGACATTATCCTCATAAAACTCTTTCAAAAGCTGTGTATGAAAAGCCTCAAAGAAGGGTTTGTAGGAAACCAAATCCTTAACAGCTGAAAACATTTGTTCAAATTCATCCCACACGTTGTTGATAGATGCATGCATCAGGTTGGGCTTGCGGAGTTTGAGATTTATTAGTGATTCCAACCAGAGGTCAAAAGATTCTGCTGTACCATTTTCCTTTCTTAGTTGTTGAATACTTCTGACAGATTCTTGCGGACAAAATTTTGATGTCCTGAAAAAATAATAATTGCCTTTGTTTCCTAATTTCGTGAAATGAAATTTACATACCTTGTAGTAAAGTAAAACTTGCCGTTTATTTCACAAAGTTTGGCTTCCGGTTGGTATGTCAGGTTTTTAATAATCCATTCCGAGCTAACCGCTGCCACGTTGTGCAGGTGTAACACTGAGCCTTTCGGAATCTCCTTTATAATTTTGAAAACGTCACTTTTATCAATCAAAGGTTTTGCACGAAAAAAATGCATTCCTGGAGCATACGATTCGGGATTAACCGATGCCTCAGTAATGTAGTGATTTTTAAAATTTAGCAATATTTCGTTGGCTTGAGATTCTTTTGCTGTTAGAAATGCATGTCCACCAGTAGCGTACTTTTGCTCGGCATCTATTATTGCTTGGCGTTTGTTATTATAATCTTTAAAAAAGGAATCAGCTTGTATTATTCGTTTAATGTTTCAAGAAGAACCTTACCAATGGCTGTAGATTTAACGTACATTGTGCACAACGAAACTATGATCAGTTCCCCAATCATTTCGGTCAATGATTCAATTGAAACTAGCAACGGTAACGCAATTTGTTGTGAGGCGAGAAAGTGGTAGTAACTCTCAGTTCATGCATATTGAAACACATTTCACGCCATTCATTTGAATAGGATTTCTTTTTCCTTCCAGTGAAGAGTGTTGGTATTCTTTTATATCAATGAATAAATATTTAAAGAGCTGTTTACGAACGTCAATCGGTTTGACAAATGGAGTTTATTGATTTATTATTATTTACTACGTTCACACTCCTGTTCACTAACGAGTATTAGTTATAAAACACTGAATTATTCTGAATTCTTCGCCGGTCTAAACCATCCGTGTAGACATTTGGGCACCGGTCCCGGAGTAATGAATTCACTTCTGGCAATTTCTGTAAATGACTTTGCATCAAGTATCAACAGACCGACGCGGTTTTCTTCTTCTCTGCCCCAAACCATCACAGCTAGCACAACACCGTCGTCCTCGGACTGGGGATCCGGGCATGGTACAAAAATTGGTTCACTGGGATAGACATTGTATTCGCACCATGTCTGTTTAGTATTATTAACCACGTCCACCTTGATCAGAGTTCCTGGATTATTCGCATCCACGTCCGAGCTAATGGCATAAAAGTATCTATATGCTCGACCCAAATGCTGTTCGTAGAAAATTCTAGGTGTCTCGCATCCGAGATCACACAAAAGTTCAGGTTTGCAAAACACCGTTGCATTCGGAATTACGTACGCTGTGGCTTTGGTGTTTTCAAGTGTGACCAAATTTTTTAGCGTTAGACCGTCATTACATTGTTCTTGGTTATCATTACCATCTTCGCTTACAGAAAGTCTCTTAAATAAACTCGAAAAGGATCGTGATATGGAGAACATACCAGAAGAGCTTTTCAAGGTATCCTGATAGTTCAATGGTAGAACGAATCGTAGCGGTCGCCCGCGAAACATTCTGGCATAGTCCGGATTTTGTTGCATATTTTTCATTGTATCTATATACATGCAGTTCAGCATTGAAGGATCTTTGTAACAGCATATATCCACTACTACGTGATCATCTTTCTCGTACTGATTAATAATGTGTAGATAAAAAAAGGGTTCCGCATGGTAAGTGTGTTTCAATTCACCAGTATCACGATCCAGTAGATAGATATAAGTTTGCTCGTTTTCATACCACTTCAATGAGGATGCCATCGGTTCGTTCATCATTTGATTAACCAGCATAGATGGAACGGAAACACTAAGTGGTTGCTCGACCACAATGAAAAAGTTCTCAGTAATTCCGAAAGTATGCATGTATCCTGGATGAAATCTCCAACGCGCTGGAACCGAAGCTACAATGTGGGCGTTTTCGAACATGTCTTCACCGTTCGGGAAACAAATAATTGTGTAGGTTGGGCCCGTTTTCGTTACCGAGCAGCCTAGGTTGTACACCGTTCCGTTAGACATAACATGCGGATGAGATGTATGATTTACGATTCCTACGTAGTCAGAAACGTTAAGTTTCGAGTCGGTGTTCAGCGTTTCAGGATCGATCTTATGAATGATTGGACTTTCAGTGAATGCAAAGTACTCGTCACCAAAAGGATAAATTGAGATCATCGCATTGTCCGAATTGTTCTCGCCGGGTTTAGAAAAAATGGAACTGATCCTGGAAGGTTGAAAGAAATTATTTCCCTTGTTTATAGTACCTAATGGATTGAACTAACTTGTGAAAAATCGTTTGGCACGGATCAGGAACTGCCTTGGTTCCAAACTCGGTAACTACGATACGCTTGGCAGCTGTATTCTTTTTGTATGCATCAGATTTTAAGAATCGACATTGATAAGATACTTGACCATTTTCAACATTAAATCTGGAATCATCTATACCATTTCTAAATAGACAAGTAATGTAACGCATATAACACGAACCTGTGTAATAGAGCTGAACTATCAAATAAGTGATTGAAGGTCATATCGCCCACTTTTAGACTTCCTGGACCATTCCGCAAAAGACTTCCATTCAACCAATCCGGTATCACCCCAATAACTTCACCTACGATTGGTTCTACAATTTCCTGTTCGCAAGAGCGTAACCAAACGTTTACATCACAATTCGGATAGTAGTCCTTCTTTTGTTCATCTTCTTCCACGTCACTCACCACCGAACTAGCAGTACCCGAGGATTCTGCGTCAAACTGCAATTAGTCATAAAGTATTTTAGAATGGAAAAATAATTGTTTTTCCAATTTTCACCATCGTAAATTTCAATTGACTGTCTTTGTTTTTCGAATACACAATACTAGTGGGTGTAGAAAATGGGTTCCTGGTAAAAACTGGAATGGCTCGATTTGTTACTTCAAATGCACAACCTTTATCCTCTTCATCAACTTCGGGAGGAACTGGTGTTGTACACATGCTCACACTTCGCGTTGAACATGCCGATGATCGGTCAGATATAGGAGTGAATCGACCGTTGATCGTTAGAAAATCCATATTGAACACTTTTCCAACATCCGGGCTGGGACAAGGAGATTCCATGACGACTAATTCTGGCTTTTCTATTGATATATCCATGCTGTTCGGCTACTAAACAGTGTTGAAGGCAAATTGTTTGTAAGCTTTAGTTTCATCAGAACGTTGCTTTTATACTGAAAATGCGTTTTCACCTATCACTTGGGAGTTGTTTACACTCAGGAAATTATTTATTTAGGAGTTATTAGTATTCCCCAACCAGTCTCTTCCTATGCTTTTTTGGAGTGCATGAGAGGTAAATTAAAGGACATATTCTCTTTCGTTTTTGTCTGTGTGCACTATTGAGGATTCCTTGTTCGGATGGACGAACTACGTCGCGCGAATAGAACGCGAATGTTTACTCACGTGCTTTGAGCAGCATGTTTGTGGCTATTGCATAATCTCATACTTTCTCTTACCTTATTTCTAATATCCATTGTCAGTCTCTAGGGCTTACGATGTAGTGTATCCATTGCATCACTATATCTGCTCGAAAATTTTTGTTTTCGGTGAACCCCATTCTAGGCTGCAGTAATCAATTATCGTAAGTTGTTTCAGCGATGTGTACACAACACCGGATGGTGAGTTAAACCACACACTACTTTCCATCCGATTGCTGTGGGGATAGTAGATCCGACGTATGATTGTGACCAAAGGGGGACCGTTTTTTATATTGATTTGAATGGTGACATTGCACACTGGTCTAGAACGCAAATTTAACAGGTATTGTAGCATGTTACTGAAACTTAATCACTTTTGAGCTGTTTAGCATTTATTAAAAGTCATATTCCTAATATTACCATTCTTTTTGATCGAACATTAATTGGCTCTTATTTGATTGAAATCTGAAAAATAAAGTTTTTAGGGAGATGAAATTTTACTATCTTCATCAAAACTGTGCAATGCATTGTAAATAAAGTTTTTTTCATTGTAGCTCATGTACATTAGACTGCCCAGAAAAAAAAACAAATTATTGAAAAGCAATCGGCCCACCACTGAATGGATTCCTAGTCCCACCAGGTGTGTTTGCTCCAACTTTGAGCTAAATCGAGCAAGTTAAGCTAATGGACCAACGTGCTTGAAGTTTGTATGGGATTTTTCGACAGAACTGGCACTGCATACGCTAGATCATCATCAAAAGTGAAACTTTAGAAGATAATTCTACAACTTTGTCGAAGACCGCAAAGCGATCCGACTCGAACAATAAAAGTTATTAAACTTTTAACGGAGTGATGTTAGAGTTAGTTTTACACGGGGCCTCACAGCGCTTGATGAGCCGATGGTGGTGGTTCATATTAATGAACTTATTTGTTTTGCGAAAAAATGGTTCATTGAAACGTATCGTCACACTTCAAACCTATATTCTAATGATTAATTCAAAGATCTTGGCGGATAGATCGGATGAAATCGATATGTTCCATCTTCAAAATGCAACTAGTAGTAATATTTTAGTCGCTCTGTGTGATTGCCTATAAAGGTCCCTCTTGTGCACTTTTTTCGTGTGTACACCTACATGGACCTTAACAGGCAATCATGTAAGACGACTAAAATGCTACCATTGGTTCCACGTTAAAGTCCTTTGGGTGAAAATTTGAAGCAACAATTGATTGATTGGTGCAAATAATGTCAAACATAAGATACAGGGATAAGAGACTTCCGTAGGCTCAAGTTCAATTTCCTCCTTCAATGATTTAACACACTGAACACTCAATCGAATAACACATTTGAAGTTCAAATTTCTGTTGTTAGAAAAGAAATTTTTAATAGAAATTGGCTGTTTTCAATATTGAAATTTTAAGAGGGCTGAAACGAAAAATCAAAACTACTAAATTTATAAATTTGTTTTATACATAGGTACAGAAAGAGGTAAAAACGTAGAAATGCAGCAAAAATACTTATTTGTCAATTGCTTTAATTCCGAAGCAATGACCCACACATTCTTATACACCAACCGATAGAAAAATATGCTAACATATCTGGAAGAACAATTCATTCATTTTCTTTAATCTTCTTTAATAATTTTCAATTTTTTCAAGGCGGAGTAGTATTGCTGATAGTTGCCCAGGTTAATGATTTATTGGAAGTTCATAAGGAATAATGTTGAATGTTTATATTGAATGCATAAATATAGTGGGATATATCTTTGAAGCACAGATAATAAATCTTATTCAAAGCGGACAACTTGTATGCAAGTTTCAGTATACTTTATGGCAGTGCTTGTTCGATATATTCGTTGATACAATGAAGGTTGGTCGTAATCAACCCGTCCACATGTGTTAGTATCTATCTCTTGAAGTTTTGATTATAATTAATGAATTTGCCGATATAATCTAGTTATTTTTATTCCAAAATGAAAAATAAAAGCTTAGTTACTAATCTTTCAGCATCTATCATTTAAACAATCGGCTATTTCTTAAACACGAGACGTCACTTCTTTGTAGTGTCAATTCACCAACACCCCGAAACATTACGAAAGCTCGCCATTGACATGCTGTACCTATACCAGGATGGTTACTAAATGTGGGAGCTTTTATTATTTTCAGGTGTACGTGTGCTCTAAAAATGATTTTCTCGTTTCGGAAAAGTATGGTTGCAGTTGATAAATCGTCCAAAACATGCACACCGAATAATAGTAATCGCTCTATTTTTAATATTTGAACAAGAAAACTTTGCGAAGTTTTCTTCAATTATTAAATTATATTGTTATTGAGCTTATTCTGGTGTTAAATCTTCATCTGTTCTATTTGATCTTTTTGAATTTCGATAATTTTTAAGCTATACAACAATTTTTTCAGCAATTGTGACCCAATCTTTACCAAATTTGTGTTCATAAAGTTATGACGAACAAGCCAAATTCGAAAGAATCCGAAAGAACAGTTTTTCACTGGAAGACCTCCTTTTTAAATATTTGCACAGAACGACTCTATTCTATGCTATTCTAACCCTTACACCGCCAGTATTGACAAGCATCCCGGAAATAAATATTTCACAGGACGGCTTACATAAAAATACACTATGGCACTGATAAAATCGGGTCATCGCTGTATCGTTATTATTCTTATAGCTGTCACTTTTTGCATCGCCCTTCAAGTTTGATAGCCGCACCACTACCTAGAAAGAAAGTTGCTACCTTTGATTTACTTTACTGAGACACCACTACACTCAGTATTGGCAAGTGCAAATGATAAATTCAATAACAATACCAAACAAAAACAGTGAATCTTAAACCAAAGAATAATAACATGATTGCCGTGGACGAAAGTTGAGAATAACATTTTTAGTCCTAATAGCTCGTTTCAACGATATACAAAAGTACAAATAGTACCTATACAGTTCATCCGAAGAAGTCGACAACCGCCATCGTAAAACTAAGCTATGAAGCCCAGTGCCACACGTAGTCGAATCCGCCAGCAAGCATTGAATCCGGTTTTCCACTGGCAAAATAAAGATGAAGACGACAAAGTGTTAAGTAAAGTGAAAATCAAACAAGCCCTCAAAACAGGCATCCTTAACCTGTCCGGGCAGGGACTGGCTACGGGTAAGTTTCCTTGATGGCTCGTGTGTATTTCCTCATTGGTGCCGTCGGATTAGACCACAACGTTGGTATGGGCATTTTGAACACAATTCATGACATAATACTCGAGGTAATATACATTGAGTGAAATAAGATATAGTTGAGTAGCTCTCCGTTTTAAGTAGATTTGGTTTCGCTTGAATGCTGTTTAGTGCTATGCAGTGTCTTCTGTAAGCAATGTGTGTATCTTTGACTAGAGCGACGAATTTTTGCCTAGCACTTCGTAGATGTCGAAGTAATTGCAGTGCCATAAACTAACAAAAATCCAATTTCACGATCTATTGATTTTCAAACCAACGACGGTGGCGTTGATCCGATTCAAGTCTTTCATTTGGAATTGTTCCGATCAAGTGTTCAGATCATCAAGTTTTGTGTCGTATCAAACGTTGTGCATTCTTTTACACTAAAAGTCAGTGTTTGAAAATTATCCTTCCTAAATCCTAGTCGATCTTCTTATTGGCTTCTGAAGTTCGTGATTGTGCATGCGTGTACGAAAATGTGGTACAGTCCGAGTGATGATCAGTCTACAAGCACAATGAGGAGATCGCATACACGGATTCCTTATCCGAAGCGCCGCTATCGAAAGATTCGGGGTCAGTTTGCCTAGAACGCCCTGGGTTGCTAATATCTTTTGGTTTGTTTTGAATCGTTTTAATTTTAGTGCCGGAAAAACTATGGAATCTGAGCGATTCTGAGGATTGTGATAAGGATGCACGGTTCGACATTGACCGTACTAACGATGAGGATAGCTGGTGGAATCAAAAAACACTAACCAATTTGGATTTAAGTTCAAACGCGCTCTCTAGTATTAGTGAAAATGTGAGCAATCTGGCCGATTTGACAGTGTTGAATGTAAGTATGTTATGAGCAACGTTTGGTTCTTCCTTCAATATAATCTAGCGGTTAATTCATTGAACGAATTATTCACAAATGTATACACTATTTTAGCTTCAAGATAACGCCCTAACTACACTACCGGAGGGAATTGGTTGTCTTACCAAATTAACTAAGCTTAGCCTGAGTCGTAACACGCTTACGGACCTTCCGGAAAGCTTTTTCAATTTGAAGGAGCTAAGAAGCCTTAACTTATCACATAATGACTTTGCTGAGGTTCACAGTAATGTCAGTGATTTGATCATGCTGGAAGTGCTGGTAATCGCTAACCCGCTACAATAATATTCATGAACATAACCAAACATCTTCTTCGGTAGGATATTTCATATAACAGTCTTAACTCGTTACCGGGAGGCATTGGGTTTCTGGTTCGTTTACAACAGCTAACACTCAATAACAACCGACTCACTGATCTACCAAACGATATAGTGAATTTGAGAAGTATGTCATCATGTTTCGCTCTATGCAAAACTAATTCTTAGTGTCCTTTCTGATAGATCTTCAAAAAATGGAGTTAACTAAAAACGATCTGAAGCAGCTACCACCTGTGATGGGAGAATTGCGTAAACTCGAATGCCTATACGTACAACATAACGACATTGAAGAATTACCCGACTTCACAGGATGTGAAGCATTGAAAGAGCTTCACATATCAAATAACTTTATCAAATCCATTCCAGCGGATTTTTGTGAAAACTTGCCCCAGCTGAAAATACTTGATCTACGTGATAATAAAATAGAGAAACTCCCAGACGAAATATCGATGCTTGCGAGTTTAACTCGATTAGATCTATCGAATAACTCAATATGCAGTTTACCATCTTGTCTGTCTACCCTGGCCCATTTGGTTAGCTTGCAGGTCGAGGGTAATCCTATTCGCTCCATTCGCAGAGATATAATTCAGTGTGGAACGCAGCGGATCTTGAAAACTTTGAAAGAACGGGATGGGCCAGGAAAACGAACCGAAACGTCGAAGGCTCCGTTTGAAGAAAGTACTTTTCCAGATGTGTACCAGATGAAGAAAGGGAGGTCATTGATAGTCAGTAATAAAAATTTGATAGATATTCCGGACCAGGTATTCTTTGACGCGGTGGAAGCGTCGGTGTATAATATCGATATCAGTAAGAATAAATTGGCGGAGGTTCCAGTTGGGTAAGGCGGTACTGGTTTACATTGCTCAAGATAGGTAATCCTTTTTTCTTTCCAGATTATCTCATCTATCGAGGCTTACAACCGAACTAAATATTAGTCATAATGTACTCCGAGTGTTACCACAATTCTTGTCCCAGTTTGATCGAATTAGTTATTTGAACATTTCGAATAACCTTCTTACCGACCTGCCGGAAGTTGTCGGGTTACTGATTACACTACGGGAGCTGAATGTGGCTAATAACCAGCTGAAGCATATTCCGCCATGTGTCTACGAACTAAAAGGACTGGAAATTCTTCTAGCGCGAGACAACAAAATCGAAGGTATTGATGCTACAGAGCATGGATTAGGGGCACTTCCTCGATTGGCAACGCTGGATTTGGCAAACAACAATATCAAACAGGTGCCACCGATGCTCGGGATGTTGAAAAATATTACGTAGGTACCGTCTCTAGTCTAGTGAAAATTCATTACAAATTAACAAATATTTTAGAACATTGGAATTACTTGGAAACAGCTTCCGACAACCACGGCACCAAATTATTGAGAAGGGTACCGAGTCTATAATGGCTTATTTGAGAGACAGGATACCGAATTGAAAGAATCTCTGTGAAATTTTGTTACAACAGGTGTTTGCATGATTAAATCAAGAATAGTTTAGCTCTGTTACAAATAAATTTTTATTGATAAATGCACACTACTTTTGGACACGATTCGTAACAAAATTTGACTTTAAGCCTGAAATTCAACGCCGTTGAGCTAGGAAACATGAATGCGTGAAAGCGCGTACGTAGAGTAACTCCGAAGCGTGTTTTCTGTTTCCGAAAGCCAGTGAATAGTTTTCTGTTCAGAGGGCAGCCTTTCTCATTTAAAAGTTGTAGAGTTTCACTATTCGATAACGCATGAATATCGTAGGGCATCAAATCGAAATCAAAATTCTTTGACACTATTCTCATTTCAATCAGTTGCCCGAGAATTGCTTCAAAAACTTCCGTTTGCGTTTCGACGTCAACTAATTTGATTGTCACGTGTTTCGCGATTTTGGCAGTACCATTATTGATCTCGATTGAACCAAAGCTGAACGATTGACTGTGAGGAATGAAGTCCACCGTTGACTTCATTGGCATGTTGTTCATTAAAATAGTTGTGTTGGATGAACGGTGGATACAACCCATTTTAAGAAGTCGATCAGATTGAGTTCTAACAACTGGATCTTGCTGCAGGTAGACATAGGCGAATATTAGGAAACTAAAAAAAAACAGTTTGGAACATCAGATAAATCCTTATTACATGAAAAATTCAATTAAATTCATACTTATTCATGTCTCCCTTGATAAAAGCCCTCCTGATTCCACAACGTGATTCAATTAGTTCATTTCCAGTAGCTATTGTCAGCACTTCTCTTCCGAGGTTTGTTGTTATTTGACTACAATTCTCGTTTGGGGTATTCAAAGACATCCTGCCATGAAATCCAGATATCGGGTTAAAACCAACCTCTAACCGATCGCCCTGGCATTGAGCGTCGATAAGTAAACATTGCACTCTCCTAGCATACATAGAACCATATACCACACGCACCGCTTTCGGACCCAGTGAAATTAAATCATCCGAGTGCAGAAAACAAGTCGATGATCTTCCACTTCTGGACGTGTTGTAATACGTATATCCTAAACAAGCGAAACGGTCTTCATTTAAACAACGCTCGCTACAACTCCTTTCACCCGAAACGATCATTGAATCATCGGCGTAAATGAATGCATTATTCTGATTCTGTTCGAAAGAGCAATTCGCATGACTTCGCTGTATATCATGACACTGGTTCTCCATATAGTCTTCGTCTTCCCAACCGTACGTGAACGATTCCGGATTGGTGAACTTATTCGCCTGACTGAGGAAACACTGCCCAAGCTGAACCTTATCTATCTTAGTCCATAACCGATGCTGGTTGTTTCTGTAGGAGTGTACGAATCTTGCTGAACGACATGCAAAGCGTTGCTCCTGGAGACATGCATTTATACATTCGGTTCGGGATGCCAGCTTTGGAAGCTGTATAAAGTTTTGTCCCACTAAGCTGGCACCGGGAATCGTCATGATAGGAAATAGCTTGCTAGTGGCACATTTGGGTGATACTGTAATTGCAGAATTCAATAAATATTAGAATGGGAAAACATGATAAATGTATACTGTGATTTGATATCTAATTAGTGTTTCAATGTGTAGTTTAAATGGCAATACTTTATCTGTGTAGCTGTGTGTAGGTAATATCGCATGAGAAAATTAGTAAGTTGTTGACGATTTAGGCTGGGAGATTTTTTTGGTTTTGTGTAGAAAATAGTTTATTTGAAATTCTACACTAATCGATATAAGTTACGTGTTTTGTTATTCTAAAATGAATATATGTGCCGAAGAACTTCTATTTTTTGATTTGATGAAATTTTTATTTCAATACATACTGTATATGTTTTTTTCGCATATAGAAATTATCTTCCCCTAAAATAGATAGACCTTGAAGATGAATAAGTAAAACAGTGTAGAGAGAATCAAATTGCGGGAAATAACGCGAAGGAGCTTAAATACATGAAATCCGCATAAAACGTCTATTAGCAAGATAGATGATGTAGAATTTTAACAAGTTAAGGGTTACCACCCATGCCAACAATGGATGCGACCTTGAAGATTGATATCACAACATTATACTTGTATACATACCGTCTAGGCAACTCTTTACAAAAAAGGCAGCATTGACGTCGGGCACTAATTGATGGTTATTTTCGTCAATGTGGTCGTAGCGGGTTTGTCCCACAGCAGACTGGTTGCTCGTATAGCCGTAACATGTGTTCTGACTGAACACCAACAGATACCCGTAGCATACTGGATCTTCGCGGCAAAGTCGCGCACATTTTGCATTGACCACTTCATCGGTAGACCTGCTGGCGGCGTATAACGGAAATAAGGCTGCTTCGTCGGTCGAGTTGCGTGTCTGCATAGGACGTAAACCAAGGATTTTTTGGAATACTATGGTGTGAGAACATTTTTGCTTGGTTTCTGTGGTATTTGAACATTCCAATAATTTGCCATACATCAAAGATTTTATGTAAATACGAACCTGCCGGTGAGTGAAAGTAAACGGCAAAGAATAGCAGAGCTGCGGATATTTGCATAACGACTCGTGATGCAAGACTAGTAAAATTTATACTGATGTAGATGGCTAACTCCCGAGCGGCACGAGAAACGCCTCGAGTTCACGACTAGATCAAATGATGCGCCAGCGGATACTAACATCACACTAATCGTGGTGACCTGAGAGATGCCTATTGCTTAGAACGCTATGCAACTGAGATGATTACACGTTTCAAGATGAGACAATACCTTTACCGTGAGACGAATAGAACGGGTGGGATAAGAGAATGACTGTTTGTGTATTTCGGTGGGAACTATGATTAAATAAAAAGACATTTTTTCAATTTGTTCATTAGTTTGGAATGTCGTCGAAATTTGTTAGAGTTTACTTGACCTTTTGACCAGCAACGAATACATTAACAATGTTCTGATCGTTTCCCACGTAGACAAACTTCTGAAGCTGCTCTAGCAACATCTCTTTAGGGGATTTGTTTTGCATTAAAGCTGCTGGTAGTTTGTATCTGTTGATGGGGTACACTGACGTGTCAATGAGTAGTGCGTCAAACTCTTTACCAGGCATAAAGTTGCCCACCTTGTCCGCGATCGATAATGCTGGAATTGATTAAAAGCGCGTTAAAGAATTTGAATCAACATTGATGCGATTTTATATCAAATTGATGCAGTCTTCATATTTGCGGTATAAAGCAATATATAATTCATGTACGTGTGTGTGTTCAACCTTATCTACAAACTTTAGCTGATAAATTGAATGTGTTGAAAGCCATCAACAATTAAACACCCACTTGATATTATTATTATAATAATAAATTTAGACTATCGGTTGTCATCAACAGGCTCATCGCCGACTCACCTTCAGCACCGCCCAACGTGGCCAGATAAATCACTTGCTTGTAATTTAAAGGTACATACAGCTCGTTATATTTCGAAGTTGGCACTACTTTACCGGTCCCCTTAACGTCTTGTTTCTTCATTACGTTCAAATGATGGGACACGTCTAAAGCAGCTCGCATTACATCATATATTGCAATCCGATTTCCCCCGGAAACATCCGTTCCCAAACCAACTTTTACTTTTGCGGCATGTAGACGTTTCACGTCGCACATTCCTGAACCTAGATTGGTATTCGATGTCGGACAGTGAGCAACGGAGGTTCCTCGAGTTGCAAAAATTTCCAGTTCTTCATCTTCCAGATGCACTCCATGGGCCAATACGCAACGATTGGTCATCAATTTTGCCTCGTCATAAACGTTCGAATAGTTTTTGCAATGCGGATAAAATTCTTTCACTGACTCAACCTCTCCCAAGCTTTCTGAAATATGAGATTGAACGTTCAGATTGTAACGTACAGCTAATTCTGCTAGCTTTTTCATTAACTCCATATCACAGCTGATCGCGAAACGGGGAGTGATGATCGGTTTGACGCGATCAATATTTTTCGACAGCAGATATTCTATGAAATCGATATTGTCTTGAACTGAGGCATCGGTGCCAGTTTCTCTGGAATGAATATATAGCTATTAGTGTCTAAAATTAAACTGATGGAACAAGACGTAACCTACATGTAATAGTCTGGACAACATCTGTTCGACGAAACCTTCCCTACGAAGGCTCTCTGACCTTGGCGGATTATTTCATCTGCTAACACCTTGTTACTGTCATTGTAAATTGTCGCGAAGTAGCAAGCGCAAGTTGTACCACTTGCAATCGTATCACGAACCACAGTACTATATACCTGCTGTGCAAATTCGACATCCTTATATTCAGCCTCTAATGGGAACGTGTACGTACTCAACCAGCCCAGTAGATCTTTGTCTAAACCCAGTCCAATGTTCGGTACCTGAGGCGCATGGATGTGACAGTCTATGAATCCTGGTAATAGAAATTGGGATTCAGTCAGCTCGACTTTCTCGTAAGACTCCTTTTCCGGCAAAGATTCGTACTCAGATTTGGCTCCAATTGCTGTTATCTGTTTGGAATATTTGACTAATCAGTCATTGCTATGCAAAGTTCAACATTACAAGGTTATCAGCGCAATTTTAACGTGCTTAAAATTTGTTGGAAATTAGTTTTTAATAGTCATTTTAACTTACCTTTCCGTTCTTAACAGCAACAAATCCATCAGTGAGTAGTTCCAAGGAATCGAAAGACGTCGAGTGAATGATTTGTCCAAAAAATATTCTCTCCATCGTGGCGAATCCGTTACCGGCGATAGCTGCTCTATGAATGAAACGAATATCGAACCCAAAAAATAACGTTGCTCTTCGAGTCTGCCTGTTGTGATGTGAGTCGCATCACGACATGCGGTCGGACTCATTGATGGTGTTCGTGTGCTAGGGAATATAAGCTTACTGGGAGCTTTTCAGACACTGTCTTTACCTTGTGAGTTCAGTGTTGCTAAAGTTAATGAAATTGGGATTTGTATCATAGAATGCTTTTCAAGTTTATTTTTAAAGCATTTTTAGATTTATTTGATTTGTACTTCCAGTATAAGTATGCCTGATTTGGTGATTATGTGATAAGGTATAGGGACGGTCAACTTTTTAAACTATCGAAATAAACCCTAGATTTCCTTGTAATAGAACTGGATAGAATGAGTTGAAAAAATACCGAAATCGTAACTATAGTTCTTGTTGCTCTGTTCGATTTATTGTCGAAACATAGAAAAGCCAATCGTCAACCTTCTCAATTAATCTCACAATAAAAATGTTCTTCTTACCTTTGACACCATACGTTTCACTCGGGGACATGATTTCTGGCATCACATTGATGTTACTTCTACAAATGTGTGAACGTGCGATATTATGTCCGGTATGCTTAATTTATTCAATTCCTGCATTAACTTGAACGAGAAAGTGTCTTATCGCTATTTGCAAAGATCCTCGCTTGGATAGGGTTCGAACTTTTCATGCCTAGCGATGTAGGAGCAAACAGATACAATTTTCAGTATGTAATTCTGTGGGTTACTTTTTCGAATGAATGTTATCTGCATTCTGAATAACGACAGCCGAATCAAATGGGTGTCTGATTTCATCGAAACAATTTCATTTCAAAAAATCAAACTGTCGTGATGCAGAATAAACTGATAATGAAGAATCGTTTTTATCAGCCCCTTGGTGAATTTTAAGCTGATAAAATATGGACATTGATGAAATCGGGACATATATTTTTCTGTCTTTTTAATAAACTGAAGGTCTAAAAATATTTTTCTCTGGTCCTTAGATATAGCCTTGCAACCTTTTCTGATTATTTACTTCAAGTTCCCCTTAAGGAAGTCGGCAGTGCAAAATTTAAAAAAAAATAATATTTTTATTTTTTCATTTTTCGGATCTCTAAGATAAGAAATATATGCCCAGAAAGGATTTACTCGAATTCAATTTGGTTCGTCTGCTAGAGTCCATTAAACTACCAACAATCAATTTTCATATGAAGCTGATAAAATCGGGTCAGAAAGCTGATAAAATCGGGGGTAAATAAAATCGAGGGCTGATAAAATCGGGTTTCCGCTGTATTAGTCATAAGTCGGAATATGTTGCACTTGATATCTAAAACGGTCAGAATTTCAAATTGATTTTATATTACAATGCGTTCATCTAGTACATCTATCGGTCCTAAAAATTCCCGTTCAATGACTTGTTAGCAGATCATATTTTAAACCTGTTTTCAAAGTAGATCCATTATCCAACCCGTTTCGGTAGCTTAGCTACTTCATTTTAAATATTTCGACAAAATTTCTGCAGTATTATTAGAAGGCATAGGATATAGTAATAATGTGTCGTTAAATGTGTCAATAAACGAAATCAAGATTCCTATTTTCGTTTTCGTTTCAATATGATACTCCAGAGCTCCGGATCGTAAAAATGATCGCTTTAAACACAACCAACTAGCACAGCTCAGCGAACTACGAACGGGAAGATCCTGATTATGATATCAAAATTAATAGCATTAACGGCCATTCGACTATCGCCGGAGAATTAACGGTAAACTAGCAACTGTCACTAAATAATGCTTTACAGATTGAACGATGGTCAATATAATTGCTTCAAAATCATAATTTATTTCATTTTTGTATTTCTGCTTTTGCTCTACTAAAATCTAATGCTTCTTTTGACTTTCATTCTCTTGTCGATTTAAAACATAAAATTATAAAATTTTACCAGTTAGCGTTTAGACAGTAGCCGTTTTTCACTTAAGTTAGTTGAATGGGTTTAGGATCGCTTGCACACATATATCGTTGAAAATTAAATACAAAAATATGACCGTCTACATAATTCCGGTTTTTCAGATACACTCATACCCTGCCCTAGCCGGAAAAAAATCAGAAACATTAATAGCTATATACGATTTAGCGTGTATTCCTCTTGCAGGCATAATTCAACTCGGACTTATCGTTTGATTTAATTGCTGCTCCTTCTCGCACATTTGCTACATGAATCTATTTTCGATTGCGGGATTGCGCCCTACAATCAAGCAACTGCCGGACGATGCTGGCTATGATGATGAAGAGATACCGGCACTCGCACTACGCGCCTATCCCTCGTTAGTACAATCATACTTCTCTTGGTTTGGTTGCTACGAGTCGTCTCTAAATAACATCCTCCCGTCTTCCTCGTTTCCTTCCCTGGCGTCTATTCCGTCGATGCTTTCTACCCAGCGCGCACGATCGAAGTCGGGCATAAACACCCATTTAGACTAATTAATGATTTCTTCAACATTTTTCCCATCATCGTGAACGCCCGACTTATGATGGATACAGTATTTATTTGTATTGCCCTAACTACCATATAATTTCCCTTCGGTTCAAAAGCGCCTGCATTCAAATGAGCAAGAAGAGCGTGTATGTGCCGAAAGTGGTCCCCGAAGGAGCATATAATAGCTGCTGAACTTCAAGTCAGTGCGTCAGAATAGGAGCAAAAATTGCAGCTGTGGAGAGCGAGCGAGATGGCATAACGAGAGAGTTGTAGCAAACAAGTGAATTAAAGCATCATCATTTGAAGCCATCATAGCATCCTCCGTCCATCCATTCATCCTTCCTCGCGCGACCAACGCTCTGCTACTGTATGAAATGTGAACCAACTAAACTGTTTCTTCCCTCCCCAGCCTGTGTGCATGGTCCGTGGTACAGATTGAATGCTACTAGAGCTGACATGGCTAACTGGCCTGGCGCGCGGTCGTGGTAATCGCATATAATAGAATAGCAGATCACCAGAAGTGCTTGTACAAAAACGATGTTCGGGGTCGGTAAGGGAAAAGATACAGGGATTTTATGTACGATTGTGGGGTGGTTCCACATTATTTTTTTAAAAATGATAGATGTGGAAGGATAAATAGTTTGATAACAATATGGAAGCTGAAAAGGAAAAGGAAGTATGTATTATCAAATATTCTTGTTTCTAGGGCGGGTATGGCGTCGTAGTTGGTAAGTGGATTGCAGTATACCGCTCCTCTTCTGAATTCGGATATCAACCCTTACACGTACTTTTAGGGATTTTCTTACCCAAAAAAATCAAATGCCCTTGAAGGCAAAACGTCCATAATCGAAACAACATAGCTCCACCCCATGTCCTACATAAGTTGAGACATTCAAATTAAATGGTTTTTCCAATTTTCTCTCCTCTTTATCATTCATATTTACTCTCGCTCTCTCCCTTTACATTTGTGTCTCTCGTTTCGGTACTCTCTAATTATCCTTCTGTTTCCTCATTCGCATTTTTCCTCCTCATCCGCAACCTACCGATTCCTAATTGCCATGCACATTTTCATTCACATTGCCGCACAAAACACCCACACAGTGTTGGTGGAAATGTACGCTTTCCTCCCATCGTCGCAAAATGTATGGCAAGCAGGAGGAAAGCCTTGCAAACCGCTTAATACCGAAAACTGTGCTGCGCTATGCGCTGTGTATGATCCAAAACATCCTCACCGCACAGTGCCGTTGTCAGTGCTTGCAAGAGTGAGACGGAAGATACAAAACCATTTAAACGAACGTGCGCTCGCTAATATATCCTCTCGCTTCCTGTGCGCCTACCTACCTACCCCTTTCTGCCCGAACAACACGCCGGGGGTTTGTATCTGTTGATGCGGCCTGAACGCTTTGGCCTGGCTGGCACGGCAGTAGTCAATCGGGCAAAGCGAGAGCACACACATAATAATAATAAAATCATGTGTTTGTAATTCTACGCTCCATTAGTGTCGCCGTTTTGTGTTGTTGCGGGAGTCGATTAACTTTTACTGTTTGTGATGAGTGTTTCTACTCTGCTCTGACTCTGACTCCGTTTTAGTCGCTACTCAACCGGGAGTAGCTGGTAAGCAGTAGAGCGAAAATCAGAGACAAATGGTTTCAGTTGTAAATTGACATCACTCCGAGCAGTTCGGCCAAGCAGGCCAAAAAAAAAAACGATTCCGAAGTTCGACGGAAGAAAAGTTATCTCGAATGCTCCTTGTCGTTAATAGTCGATAAATTGACATTGAGTGCTTTCTGGAGTTGGAGCAACCGAGACCTCTTAGCTGTCTCCTGCCTTCACAGTGGGCTTAGTTATCAAATAGAGTGTGTCATCATCACCGAAATCATTGTATCAAAACCCCACAAAACTGAAGTGAGCGAACAGGGAGAAATTCTACTTCGGTGTCTCTCCCTGAACCAATCGTTATATGGTGTGTTTATTTCAATTATATTCCTCGAGTTTTGAAGTCGTGTTATTCTTGTTCGTCCTGTACCGGACCACCTCCAACCTACCACCCACCGCGCGCTCGCTGTTCACCGTTCGCTTCGCATTGTGAGTTTGACCGTCATCGTTCGCCTAATTGAGTGTGTTCTTCATTGCTTGCCGTTTGCTCTTCGCCGCTTGGTCCTAGCATGGGGGTAAATCACCGGCCATCAGTCGCAATAGTGACCGATGTGTGCCACGATGTGACCTAGTTGGCGCGATGATTTGTGGAGAGTACGCAAATAAGCAATGGATGCCGGAAATGGTATATCTGCTGGATGCTAAACGGATTTTATCTAATTCAAAGTATGTTTGTAGAGAATAATTTTTGATGGCGTGGATTTGTATAAATCAATCAATTGTGGATTTTATTTATGATATTGTGCGCCATTCGTTTTTTTTAAATAAACCCAGCAACTTTCTTTTGATCTTAAACCATATTCAAGTGAACCTGTAATGCTAGAGAGTATAGTGTAGTTCAGACATCGAAATAGTTAGCATACTTTTGAAGAACTCTTTAAAAAAAACCTAAAATCCGTCATTAGGGGCTACATTACGCCAAAATTAGAGAACGATATTTGAACTTATCATTAAAATGTTGGATTGTTTTATGACGAAAGTTACACATTGAACCAACGAATGTTTTGCTTATGTCAAAAAACAACATAAAATTTGAACTACAAGCTCAAACATTATGCTCTGATTTTGGCGTAAAGTAACCACCGTGGCGTGAAGTAGGCTTGTTTCCTTAAAAGATAACTATCAATACATGTATACTTGAGTATACACTTGCGCTTTGTTTGGCTATTAAATCGCAAAAGTAAATTTTAAAGCATTACTTTTTAGGCTTAATAATGAATAAAGCTTCCTAAACATAATATTATGCGCTAAATTCGCATATCAGTCATAAATCCTCCATTAAAAAAAATGGTTAAATTTTGAAAATAATTGCTCTCGCCATCTAGTATACTTGAAAATGGCGAGTGAAAAACATTTCTTTAGTTTTTTTTAAGATCGTAGGTTTTTGTAGATTCGTAGAAAAAAACTCTGAAAACAGTAAGACTTCTCTGAATATTATCGGAACTCCGTATGCTTCGTATACATTCACTGAATTTATTAGCATTTCCCTAAATGATTTAGGACTTTTTTTTAACTTCGTAGGGTCTCTTAAAAGTATAAAACATTTCTACCCAGAATTCTATATTAATTATTCGTGGAATTTTCCGGACTTCCCATAGATTTTTAAGAAGAAATCGTGTAAATTTACGTCTCCTAGCCCTGACTTATACGAGCATCAAAAATGTCATAGTTTTACGTTTCATTGTAATTATAAATGACGTTGATTAAGTAAGTCACTTAATTTTATTCCACATATGGTGTTTGTTTTAAGCGTTGAAAAGTATAATTTTATTGCACTGTGCTTGTAAAATAGATCTTTCATGTAAAATTTAACGGAACACGACATCTCGTCATTTTGAGAATTACGGTTTGGAACTACGTCAAAGATAAAATTTATATGTTTTGATGTGTAAGATTTTCTTGAAGTACAGAAAACATTACTGAAGTTTTCAGAACTACCCTGAGTAACCTTGAATTCTTGGTTTTATGATTGATTCAAACTGCGACAAAGATAAATGATGCGCAAAGTTCTTTTTCAGAAAGCTACGGTTTGTAGAAACACTTCGTATAATCTCAACTAATGATTGGGCAAATTTGAAATAAAAAACAATTATATAAAAAATCGGTTCAAATTTTCTACATTTCGTACGAATATCAATCTTTAACTTATAAGGAAGTAAAACATACCATTAGAAAAAAGTGTACCGTGATCAGTAGGGCATGGCAAAAAAATTTCGTGATCTGAAAGGTACATTTAATAAAATTTGATTAAATTATACAAGAGATATATGCACGAGAAAATGATAAAATGTAATAAAAATGATAAAGTTCTCTAGAACCCCTCGTATTTTGACAATGGTCGCAAAGTTTTCGATCGATTTCTGAGATTTTTTCACATCAAAAAAACTGCAAAATATGTATCATTTGCAGCTTGGAACAGAATAGTTATTAGGAAGAGTGGAGTTTTGGGACAAAATGTCCCAACACTTCAACTTCTCATATTTGACGAGGAATGGACATATAATTTGTAATGCAAAGAATATTTTCTTTAAAAAAGGTATAAACTATAATTTTCCGAGTACTACTTCAAAAGTTATAGTATTAATGGGGGGAGGGGGAATGGTGTTGGGGGGCTTTGAGATTTTAAAAAAATGAGTGGTATTTTTTTGCGATGCCCAAGCGATCTGCAACTGGTACGAGTTTATGTGTTTTGTATGAAGATGAGTGTGAGTATGATTATATCGGAATTACAATTAGCAATTAGTTGTGGGAACCTCGAAAAATTGCGGCGTTCACCATAACTCAACGCTTCCTGGACCAATCGTTTTGAGATTTCCCAAAGTTATTCTTCACATCATTGTTCAGGGAACTACGGGAGAGTTACACAAAATTATTAATGTTATTATTTTTACACAATTCCGGTTATCAACTATATTTTAGCGAATGCCGGTTTTTTTGCTTCAAAGTGCTACTAAAATAAATTAATAGAATAAAATAGAAGCTCTCATAATTACCTGGGGAATTATGTGAAGAAGAACTATTCCTAAACGGTTGTTCCATGATGTACACCGCAAAACAAGTTCTCGATGAGGCACCTCCGGAGATTCACTGTCATTTCAGTATTTTGCCATTAAAATTTGAGGATATATTGTTCAATTGTGGTATCATGTGGGCATTGAATGAATGAACGCTCTCTATGTCGCCACAACATTTTTTGAATGTTTTTTTTTATCGAATTAACGTTGACCTCACCCTCTCCCCCTTAATCATTTGAATTCGACATTATCGAACATCCGATAAAAGTAACAAATATTTTATTTCATCAGTCCGGTTTTAATAATCGTTCGGCTAGGTTAAACCATTTGATGATTTCTGGTACAGTGAGATGCGTCCAGTATTTGCTGCCAAGATGATTGGAAGAAAAGCTTGAATCGGCCAGACACGGTGGCATTTTTATGGACTTTTCGATGTTTACATAAATTGCACGACAAAACATTTAGTTTCAAGACATTGAAGGAACTCAAGTACAAAACAACATAAAATATAACATACTAAACATTTATATCTCACATATGATATATTTAAGCTCTGACACACTATTTGATTAAAACATATTTAGACCAGCAATACTGCTATGCAGTGCGTATCTGGTCAGGATGTTGTGCTATCAAGAAGAAATCGCTTCAAAAGATTCAGCACAAAATTTTGAAAATAATTTTGAAGTGTTCTCGCTGGCTTAGCTTAGCCGATGTCTTCCACATATATAAAGCACAACATCAGATAAATATGTTTATGCTTATGAATAGGACACTCTAGCGATGAGTCGTAATCCTTACCCTACTCGCCAGCGTCGACAGCAACAGTGGCGGTGGAGAGTGAGCGTTTATCGTCGTCATCCATTGATATAGATATTATTATTATTATTGCTTATTATTGCCGCTGATGCTATTAGTGATGGTGCTGATATTGTTGCTATTACCAGAAAGGGGGCGCGCATCAGCATAGTTAAGTCGAGCACTTGGTTGGCACGCGGCGACTGGGTGGGATGTGGTGTGTGTGTAGAGGATGGATTGAAGCGTCGATTTAGTATATGGTTATTTCTTACTTTTCCTCACACAATTTCGATAACGTGTGGTGTGTTGTTACCGCCGATGATGGCGATGATGATTTTCGACGGCACTTTTTGAGTGATCTGTGAGTGAGCTTGAGCTGATGTTCGTTGTATTGTGTACACAGTTGAAACCGATCAGACGGAGAAGGAGGACAACGAAGGAGCAAACGAGCGAACAGGCAATTGAACGACCTAACGAGCGAATGTACTGACAGTAGCGCGCGGTGGTGGCAGAGCATAAGTTTTCACATCGTTTGTCGCGCTCTCAGAGTGGGTGATTTTATGATAAATTGGATAATATCTGGTGTACTGTTGTGTGTCGATTATCATCATCATCTGCATCAATGAGCGGTGTCGTGGTTTGGTTCAAAACTCGTTCAGTATTGAGCCAGTCAACGGCGAGTGGAGTGATGCAGTCCGCGTTTTATTATGCTCAGTGACACTTTATTATTTTGTGCTAACTGGCAGCGAAGACTAATTGCTGTGTAAAGCGGTCGGCAGTGGTTATTGACTACGGTTGTTTTTATACCAACCATCTTCTTGTTGTTGTCATAAAGAGAACTATTAGATTCACACCAGAACATTCTATTATTTTCTGTTCTCTAGACTATACAGTTTTTTGGTTTAATAGTGCAATAATTGTGTGTGTTAATGGATGCTTGAATGAGCAGTTATTGAATACTATTTGGAAGTGCAGTAAAGCTGAGTCACTACAACATCTTGTCACTTTGGATAATTCGACGATAGTCAACACGAGCAAGAAAAGGAGTTAAGTGTGTAAGCAAGTAGAGTAGACCAATTACTTAATAACCTTAATTAGAGAACAACGATTTTCGGGAGATTTTCATTTAACGAGCTTGGTTCCAACCGACATGAAAATGATGACGCTAACTACGATGATGTTTTACCGATCCTGCCGGCTGAGGGAATGAAAGGAGGGGGGACTACGATCACGTAGAGTGGCGTTTGTGATGGGCGTGTGTCTTTCTCTCTTTATCTAACCGACGAGATTGCCACCAGGCTGGTATTCGATCTCGTGTGACCACGGGCGGAGCTACTGTCGGCTTACTTAAAGGCCGCTAGAGTCTGCGCGATCGGGTCAACACGTTCTGATCCTGCTGACTGGCGTCTTGAAGCAATGCGCGGCTAATTAGCGCACCTTGGCGCGTGAAATTGGACACAGATGAACTTTGTCAAATTAGTTGCCGTGTAGGGAACGCAACTAGAGACAAGCTGTTTCAGTAATGACATTGTTGTTGCCAGCAGTAAAGGTTAAACATACAGCAGCATATTTTGCAAGATAGTCGCGTCGGCATGGTAATATCATGCTAAATTTGGTTTTCTGAAATGTATAGATATCCAAAACTAATTAGGATTGCCAAATTGCTCGAAATCATTTGAGCGATTCGGTGTTGAAGAATGCTCTTGCTCTTTAAAAAAAATTTGTGCTAAAATCACATCAAATTTTGCATATTTGTTTTTGTTAAATTTGTTTTAGAAAATATAATAAAAATTCAAATTTTCTTGACCTTATTCTATTAAAATTTTAATGTAGTTTAATTTGCTGATTAAATCTTTAAAACTGAATGAGCGGTTCTTAGGTTATCTTGCTCGCAAGTTTAGAATTAACCATAGCGAAGCGCTTGATTCTATCGTCCATTTTCTGTTAAACCTTAATATATTTTGATTTAAATGATGCAGCTTCCTTTTCGATATGTTTACATTACATGAGCAAAACTTTCAATCAATAGATAGACGCCCACCACCCACAACTCCGGCGATAAATTTTCTACACTTATGCAATTTTCTATATCTTACACAACATGCCATGGCAAATGTTCTGCAGATAATTTAAAACGCCAGTTATGCCATAGAACAATACTTCAACAATACCCCTCGGCAGTTTTTGTTCCACTGTTTTTTCCAGAGTGGTAAATTCCGGAAAATACATATCTACTTAAATTAATTTTGGCTGTGACCCAAGAAAACTGTATAAAGTTCATTTATAAATTGTCTACACAATGTGCTATGTTTTCTTATGCTCTGATGGCATTGATATGATTTTTTTTTTCATTTCTGAATAAACATTTCTATTGATTAACAATTTAGCTCTTATTATGTCAACATAGAGTAAAGCCTTATTGTCGCAAGACTAGTGCTATGATCTTCCTGATACTAGAAGCCTCTCATGGTAGCGGCCAGAACATACGACAACCGGCTTAGAACCCCTGTATCATAACGCCAGGATATATTTCACAGTCTGTAGATTGTATAATGCGTTTCTCATGAGTAAAATCTCACTCCTGAGTGTACAAACTAATTTTTGAAAAACTTTATAAGATTTGATATGATTCCACCATTGCTTTAAGAAACAGTTACCTTTCAGGGAACAACGGTTTAACATTGCTATACTTGTACTTTGCGCAAAATTTAAAACGATTGGTTTATATTGCTTTCCTATTTTAGTTACACCAGTAAACAACTAATTTATTTAATATTTTCAATTGTTTTTCAAAAAGGTTGCAAATTGAGTTATCCTCTTTGTGTAAATTCTTAGCTTAGCTTCAATAATCTGCTAGAGAAAAGAAAATGTAAAAATGAATATTGCTCGTTAATTTGACTATCTGATCACCGCTACATACAAAAACTGTACATCAAATTTTCAATTCCGTTTTCGTTCGAAATGGAAGATGTCAACATAAAAATCATCGATTATCAGCGACAGCCACAGTATTCTTCTTTCGCTATAATTGTACTAATAATTATACCAACATTTCGAATCTGATTTCTCAATGATTGGATCTAGCTGTTTCTAATTAGTCAGATGAAACAATCAAGCGGGAGGGGCATTTACAATTCCAAATCAATAATATCGAATCGCCACTGCTCTCTTATCTGATGAGGTATCATTGCCGATGATAAAGACGGTTTTTTCTTATTTGAGTTTGAAGTTCCAGTCGTCAACACAAGATATACCGTTGAAGTAACCAATGCATTTTATAGTGTCGTTATGCTGTATTCATTTTCAATTAAACAAGTATTGAATGAATGCGTATTATTTTGGAAATGTTCTGACATGTTTTGTGTTTGATGAGTGATGTGTTTTATAGTGTCATTATTCTCATACATACATAGAAGGATTAAAACTTATTCTTACGAACCTTACGTAGTCTTCGAATTCCATACTCAACATATTGGTAGTTTTCCATCAATTACGTGCTTTTTTAGGTTGTTTAAAGAGTATTTTGAAGCTAAACTCCAAAATCATTCGAATCTATAAATGCGCTTCGCACAACTTTTTTCAGCGTCATTTTTGTGGAACATGGAAGTACGCGTGGATGTTGTTTGCCTTTACTGTTTCCGTTTGGCTGTCCATACACTTATACATAGAAATCGTTTAGGGTAAGTCGGTGCTAGTGGTATATTAGAATGAAATAACCGCCTAGAGTCGCGGTTCTGAACCTTTTTCGTACTACGGATCCCTAAGAAATCACCCTGGGTTGCTGCGGACCCCACTCAATATGTTATTTTCACATTTTTAGGAAACAAGACTTGAAATTTCAATATGCGCTTGGAAAATATATTTTTCTTCGCTGACCCCCAGCAACGACTTCACGGCCCCCTTGGGGTCCGCGGACCCTAGGTTGAGAGTCACTGGCCTAGAGTATAAATATTCGAGAAAGGTTTGAAGATAGCGCGTTTTTGGCTGCTGAACATTACGGATGGTATTATTTTACTCTTAACAGTTACCATAGGAAAGTACATTATTCTGAAACCACCGTAGATCGAGTGGTTTTCATGACTATCCTGTCACTTTAAGGGGGTCTCCTCATCAGTCAGCATCAAAAAATGGATTTATTTGTTTGCTTCAATCGTTCGAATTATTTTCTGGGAATTTTTTTTCACAGTTTAAGAATATAACTGATAAACATCTCATGCCTGTAAGTTTTCTTTGATTTGGTTTTTTCCTTCTAAAAACTGTAAAGCTCATTTTATTAAATCCATGTTTTTCACAACTACGTGCAACATTATGAAAAAAACTATAAATCCGTGTAAATGAAAACCGCGTAAATTTGAAAATCCGCATAAATGAAGACCGCATAAATTAAACAATCCGCGTAAATGAAAACGCGTGAATTAAAAAATCCGTGTGAATGAAAACCGCGTGAATTCAAAAATCCACGCAAAAAAAAGCGTAAAAATACCGCGAAAAAACCTGAGTGTATTGTTAATCGAATTTAAAATAAATGAAATAATTTAAATAATCGATGAGTCAATGTTGGGGTTCGTTAGATAAGACCTAATTACCCAACTGATGCGTAATACTGTCGGCGCAGAGAGTTAGACCAGTACGTCTCACCCCTCAAATTTCGTTTTATTTTCTTCATTGAGTATATGCAGGTACGCGTAATTGAGGCATTCCATCAATTCAAAGCCTACCTAATTGATAAATGAACTGCCCCAAATGATTGGGCATTTGCAGCCTTGCCGATACTGAATATAACCCCATTTTTACCACAGTATGGCACAAAACAATCTGGAGGTAGTCATTCTACGATAAAGATGCCGAACGACAGGTGTATTTCCTGTCGATGCCATAAACGCCCAGTCAAATAGTGTTGCGCGTTTTGAGTTCGGATATAAGACATGCGGCAATAGCATTATACGTACTAAGTGTGGACGCACGAGACATTTCACGTAGAGTTTATCATACCATTTTCGTTAAATGCAATGAAAACGGGGATTAGTAACTTTCCAATGTACAAGTTTCTGTTTAAAAAACGGTTCTTGATCCAAAGCCATGGAAGTTTTCCTTCCTACAGAAGGTGATTTAAAATACTTTAAAATGGTAAACAATGTTTTTCGCGCATTTTTCGACCAAATGTACTTCGACCTAACGTGTTTTAGCCTAATGGAACATTCGGTCTAACCTAAGCCATCAACCTATAGATTCGATTTAAAGGTATGCAGTACTGACATTCTAAAAGTAGAACTGTTATGCAAACATGATAGTGTAAGTTTGAAAGAACGTTTCAGCAAAATGTTGCTCTCTTACAGGAAACTGGTTTTTGATTCCACTCAATATCCTTTGCGTAGTAGAATGGTCCTTATTCAGCCTTGTATTATGCTGTGGATCGTACTAATTAGTCTACATGTCATCCAACAGTACTCTATGTAAGTTGGATCAAATTGAAAAAAAATGCAAAAAAAGTATTCTCATTTCTAGTGTGCCTTTCCGCCGTCGCCTCGTATCCACTTGGCTTCCGAGCAGCTACCGACATAATTTAAATTTAATGAAATAAATGTAATAATCGTCACAGAAAATTGAGCATGTCGAGTGAAAAAGTCATGAAGCACACAAAAACGAAATGTTAATTACGGTTAAATAGAATCATTGGGAATCATCGTACGATGCTTGGATGCTGGCTCCCGCCGACTGGCATACAAAAGTATCATGGCAAAGCCACAGGCTGGCCGGGAAGGGAAAGCTCGGGAGGCAGCTCGACTCGTAAATGCAGTCATTTAGCGCTCAAAACAGGAGCGCGCAGTTAAAAAAGTACTCGCCGTACAGAAACGATAAATGTACATGATGACTGAGCCGCCGTCAAGAGTATCAGGGCTGACGGTGACTGAGTGTAGGACAGGCAAGAGATGCGCGATGGAGATGAAATGGAACGAAGATTATAAAATGTGTGTTTTTAATTATTTTTCCGTCGTCCGCCTTTCCGCTACCTTCCTTCCTGCCACTGTAGGCAAATCTGAAAAAGAGACCTGAGGTCGCTTTTGAGAGTTGTCATCACACGAAAGGAGAAATCGAGAAATATTTTACATAAAGCTTCGAAAACGATTTATTTATACCATACACCATTTGAGATTTAATTAAATAGGTGGATGCACACGCATACGATTTACACAATGTCAAATTGCCCGAGGCCTGTCTCTATTAGGTACGCTCGAGACTGGATTTGCTGTTTTCCTACTTAATTGGGCGAGAATCACGCAGAGAAGGGTCGCGCCATGTTCACCTGCTACAGGCAGATGGTAGATTCGGGTGGTCTGTCATTGGAATGTTGCCATATTAGCGAGGCATAGTTGTGTCTGGTATTTTGGCTGTTCGATCTAATTTTATCAAGGATGCTAATTTCGAGCATCCTGGTCTGATGGTACAGAAGGTTAAACGCCGATCTCCTAAGCCAGTCGAACCGTGTAATTTTCTATACGCTGTGGACCGATTCCAAACTCTGTCGAAATAAGTCAAGTTCTACGATAGGATGTTAAAGTCATAATATCGAGTTCGTATATTCTTTGTTGAAACGTTGAATGTGTATGGTCGAATAGAATACATAACGGAATCACTAGAAAACCAAGATAAGACCATTGATACAAAGAGAAATCGAAGCATTGTATCAACATGTACGTACATAATTAGAAACAACCCCCACTAATTTTCAATTTATTTGGGAAATTTGAATAATCCCTAAATATCGTAGCACTGTGTTTGCTCATCTGTTTACTTTTGTATCTTTTATTTCAATTTGAAATCAAATATCACATCGTTGTAAACCCATTTTTACCACAGTATGACACCATCAAGTGCGACGGTTAGTCGTTCGAGCTTCGATTTTCTACGAGAAGCAACATATTCCACCACAAATTCGACTTTTCTTTGCTCTGGCTGGCGACACTATATGTCGAAACATCATTTCTGTTGCCTTTTACTCTTTTCGAATGTCCATTCCAGCGGCCATGAAGAAGGGGGTAAGACATTTTATTTTCATCCCGAATGATTTATTTTGCCGAAACTTGAAATCTCAATCAAACCAAGACGACCATCATCAGTCATAAAATCATATTTGGAGAGTCGTCAAAATGCTCACGGACAGGAAGGGAAAAGGGAACGATAAATGATTCAAAAGACCCTAATAATAAAACAGGTTTGTATTTTATTGGAATAAATTGTCATAAAATATGCCCCTTTTCTTTATCCGGGACGCATTCATCGTGATATGTGAGGCAAAATATTTCCTTCCCATAAATGATTCCCTACCTCATAGAGTTCTGGGATGTTCTAAATCGCCTACCTAGAACGCGTATGTTCGATCGAGCATATATAATATGGAAACAATTAACGAAATTGATTTTCATTACATATTAAATACTCAATCACGGATTTCGAGCTATCTCGCTTGGGCAAACGATTGTCCGCCTGGTCTGATGTTTTCCAGTGTGTATATTTATTCGCATTTATGTTTTATATCTCATTTTAAACGCTTTCAATACAAACATACACAGTGCAAGGGGGATTTAAGGGTAAGATGGAATTCAACGCGATGATTGAGCGACTGTCGATGATTTTTCCAAAGACCGGATGTCGAAGAACAGCTTAAATATACCAGATTATTTATCGATATCCAAGTGTCCTATTTTACTCCGCTTTCCGGATAGAGGAGACAGAGTTATGCATAAACGCCACAAACGACGAGTTTGTACTCTGAAATGTATCTCTCTTGCCTGTAGGTTGATGTTTTTGTTCGCTGTGATTGGGCAATCAGAGGCGGGCGGGAGCACCGAATGGGTGGTCGTTTAGCAAAGTGTGAGCTGCATCCAATTGCTGGCTCTGCTGAAGTGAGGGCAATCGGATAAAGGAAGGGTAAATACTTGAAAACCAATCAATTAACAGTGTAGGGTACATTGGGAACCAGGGCCACTTGACAACTGCCAGTTAACAAGGGGATTTTTGATGATGAGATAAATATTTCTTACGGAGCGGGGCAATTAGTGAAGTAAATACGACAATGTGCAGTTAGTATACCCTTCGAACCCATGCATGCTTTATATTATCTCAGTTGGAAAATCGTTTTCGGCTCGAAGATTATTAATGATATAAAGCATAAACATGTCATCGCCCATTTCTCCGATTATTGAACCAACTACCTTCCAAGTCATTGAAATACTACATGCTACTCTGCTGACTTCATATTCTCCTACATAATAATAAACACAAATACGATGCAACGATGCCATAACACAGTGATAATGGAAAGGGACCAGGGGCAGATCGAAATTCCCTTCTGACGCCCGTTTATGATGCTGCTACTGCTGTTGATGTTGGCAGTTGTGGTGTGTCGATGGATACAAGGAATCAGGAGCGAGAGGGAAATTGAGAAGGAGGGTCCAATTAAATATACATATAGCGACAATCAAATCGATACAAACAATATGCTGCAATTCATCCTCTGGAAATCGTCAGTCCGAACAATGAACAGGCTAAGTGATGTATCATCATCATCGACATCATCGCTGTCAGCATCATCAAGAACTTTGGTATTAATAATTGAATAAAATTTGCATTCAAACGATAAATGGTTGTTGAACGATTTTTTGCTTCACTGCACAGAGTATGGTTGGAGGCTCTGATTCCAGAAATTCTTCCGAGTATTATATTATTTTATTAACGGGAGGTACCGCAGTTGGTAGCTGATTGAGGGAATGGTAAATATCCTTTCAGGCAGATAGCTCTCGGTTTGCACCATCGGCCAGTTCGCGATGCGAGAGCGAACACAATTAAACAACCACTTGACTTTTATTGATTTAATTAGGTAATTATCGCATAAATAAATCGTTTAATGGTGTGCTGCATTGAAGAGTTAACGATGAAATGTATAGTTTAATGGTTCGTATATGTATAGCGGAACAATGATTGTTTCCGAGAACATTGGATTTTTGAGTTGAAATTTTACAGAAAACATGGTATAATCACTCTAGGATTTCAAGGTGTATCAATTATCAAACAATATACTTCCAAGAGAAATGCACGATTAGATGCTGGAAGACCATAACGAATCATAAAGAGTGCTGGACGTTGTGGTTTGCTCATATTTACTCGGTTTGGAACGCAGACAACAAAATGGGTGGCTGTAATCAGTTTCAGTTAATCGAGATGGAAATCATTACATCCAGAACTGACGGTGGGTGGATGTTTAAAGATAGTGTGGTCGTGAGCCCATGACGACTAATTAGAAAAATGGACTTGGCTTTTGACCTACCTAATCAATAATGTAACAACTACTTAAAAAAGAGGATTACTCATTTGTTCCTTGCTAGCAACGAAGATAACACTAAATTGGGTATTGCGGGGCGAGCTGGGTGATTATGCTGGTTTGTGCTTTGCACATTGTCCATGTTGTCAGGATCCAGCAAAGAAATATGTAATTCATATTTTTCAACCGGATCTCTATCCATTTTTTACCACGTAGAATGATTTTGGTCTGATCTACTGTCTTTCCGGATATAAACTTTTGTTTAGCTATATAGAATAAATGTGAAAATAAAATGGGTACATTCTTTCAACTATAATACTTGTGTGACCACCCGTGGTTGCTACGCCGTTATTGATCGGTACTAACTGAAATTGTTCAAAAACTAGATGATAATGCCTGAGAGCAACAAATCATCCTTCAATATACAACTTCTGGTAGTCCCAAGTTGTTTATTGATCAATATTGGCACCTGGTAGGTCCGAATGTAGATCGCAGTAGAAAGAGGAAGAAGTATTAGTCCGACAAGTATTAAGTACAGAAAACCTTATTTTGTAGAACGGACAAGTTTATTACGAATTTGTAAGAAAAATAAAAATAAAGAATTTATTAATTTAATACATAACTGAAGAAATGAAGAAGACACTCCTGTTGTCGTTGCTTTTCACGACATGGAAGCAGGAACTCAGTGGATAGATTCTACCACCGGATGGCACACGACCTCTAGACTGGGTTTGTCCAAGATAATAGTGAGATCAACCCGCTAGTGGACACCAACCCCTCGTACATTCTTTAAACTACAATACCGTGCAAATATAACGTCGACATACAACGACATACCATGGATTTGGCGTGAAGAAACAAATGCTACATAAACCGAACCGTACCGTCAAATGAAAATCTTCCGCAATTGTCTTAAATTGATTCATTCATCTTAAATTGATTCATTCATCCTTGAACTTCTCCAGTTAGGTGTAATGCAAAGTCTGTAGCACTTCTGTAAGGTGTCCTAACCGCAGCAAACAATAGGTGACCAAAGACTCCTCGCTAAGCAGCTGCCGTGGCATCCGCTATCCGAAATGACCCAGGCTGAGGAGGTCCGCGAAGTGAATCAAGTGTGTATTACCAACATACCAGATCTGCACAGCCAGGCGGCCCAGGCAAATCGCAAAGCATCGCCTCAGCCACTACCGCCACCGCCACCACCTCGACCGTCATCCACAGCAACCAGTGTCAACAGTGACGATTGGCATAGTACAAATATCAACATTTTCACGACAAGCTTTACCAACAAATGGCACCCGCATGTCTACGCCAATCCTCCTAAACATCCAACGCCACACTCTATCATGGACATTCTTAGTTGGAAAGGGTCTATTGTCAAAGAACCTTCACAAATTGCGGAACATAACAACCACACGGTGCCATATTTATTACAAAATTTAAGCGTAACGAAGCAAGATGACCAGCCGTTAAATCTGTGCATTTCTAAACCATCAGCGCAGTTAGAAAAATCCTACGAAGAAGGTACAATTAACGTATAATATGCTGAAATGTATAGTAATTTGATATTTATTCGCAGAGTCAACCGAAGAATCAATACGTTCTATTAGTCGGGAACGAGCTCATTCGACAGATGTGGAGTCGGAAATCTATGGATCGAATGAGTCGCAGCATTCCTTGAAGGATACGTCCTCGTCGGGTACACAAAGGCTCGATGCACTGACGATAAGTGCAAAGAAGAATAGCCGATCTGAATCTGGCCTCGATGCCGAAGATGCGGATGATCTTCATCTGGATGATGGAAACCGGAGGAAGAAAAAAGCCAGAACTACCTTCACCGGTCGGCAGATATTTGAACTGGAAAAACAATTTGAAGTTAAAAAATATCTTTCGTCCAGCGAACGTACAGAGATGGCTAAGTTGTTGAATGTGACGGAAACGCAAGTAAGTACAAACAACCAAATATTCATATTGAATGATGTGTGTTACTGTAACTAAGCCATGAATATTTTTTTCGCTAAATTCTCTTTCACGAGTTGAAATTAATCCCGTGGAAGTTATTCATCAAATGGGAAAATAGAAGTAATCCTGAAGTATCCATCAACCGGCCTGAGAGATCATAAAATTTATTTTTCCCTGAACGGAGTCTGAAACGTGTTTATTTGAAATGGCAGTCACAGAAACACTGTTTGTTTAAATTGCCATTTCTTGGATGCTCTATGTAAGCCTTTATTTCTTTTAGTTCACAAATGAGTTGTTTTCAACACTCGGCAGATTTTATTAGGCCATTTTCCATCACCCGCGTGACTTCTGGCTGTAGAAAAAACACCGATGTCTTCCATCCTTGCTGTTACTAACGTCCCAGCTTCTGAGATCATGCCGGTTTATAATACAGTTTGTCAAAAAATCAAACTGCGGTAAACATGAAACAACACTTAAATCATTTATGAGTCCGCTTCATTAGAGCTGATCTCTCTTTGGTGCTCCACTTGGCTAAACTAGCGCATCGGCTTGCGATGACAACGACGCTGTTGATGGCGATTCGTTAAGAGTGGTTCTTCCTGTCTACTTCTCTATCTTCCAAAACTTGTGGCGCACACACCGGTCGCGTTCATTCTGACGAAGACGTATTAGAGGATATAAAATTAAAATTGAAATGTTTATTTTTTCTCTCTTTACTCTGTTCCCACTTCACAACCCCCTACTTCCCTGAACCAACTGAAGCTATTCGTTTGCCTCCAACAATCATAAAAACCGACAGATATAAAAAGATCTTAACAAAATATGCTATTTTTACCACTATTCATCATTTCGAATAGCTCATTTTCGTCGTTTCCTTTACATTCTAAATCGTCTAAATTGGTGTGTCAAAGAATAAATTACTCAAAAGCTAATTTTCAGGCCGCTGGCTCATCTCACAGGAGATCATCACCGGGGCAAAGCATCATGCGAGCGCGTGTGGATTTGTTTGACATTTTCAACACCCTGCCTCGTTGCATGTACCGTGTCGGGTTGTTGTTGGATTGACTCAAATGGACGGATGCGGATTGTTGCATTTTCAGCATTTTTCACCGGCACTATTTGTCGCGCATCCCGTCTCTACTATTTACCTGGCGGTATACGTTGCATGGTGCTGCTTGGCTCTCACATTCCAGCTAAGGAGTGAGAACACATTAGAGAACTATGTTACCATGTACACCGCATTCGAATTGATTTATCGGCTCTGCTTGGGTTCCTAATGCGTTGGTTTTAAACAGATTACTACCATCGATTTGTTTGAGGTTCGCGGGAAAGATTAACCGTTGATTCCCCACATGGTAGTGGAATGCCATTAGTTACATTCTCTGAGATGATTGAATAGTATGATCTTGAGAAAGCGTATTACTCTGATCTTTCTTCAAATATGTCAACCGCAAGTAAATTTAAATGCCTTGTTTTAAATTGAATTTTAGAAATCAATAATAAAATATAATCTAAATGCCTTCAATGTAATCAATCAAACAGTAACAAGTAAGTGGTAGATCGAGACGAGTTGAAACAGTACCCTGCTAGCCTAACGATCCCAATAGGGAGTTGCAACAATATATTAGTTGGACTAATATCACCTATCCATTCGAAGCTATTGGTTAAAATATCGTCTGTCATCTTTGACTCAAATGGTAATGTAAAAATTAGGGGGTTCGATGAGGCTAAAATAGCCTCATTACCCGATTTAGTAAATCAAAATTTGCATTTTTGTTCTCAAACTAGCGGTATTGTAATACTTTGTTCCAAATTACCTCGATGATAATATTCTGGTGATAATTTGTTTTTCCAATGAATTTACAAATGATTTACATTTTTTATGTCTAGATCATTGGTAGTCGTGGAAGCTACCTTGATCACATTATTCACTCCTGATGGCTTCAGAAGCTCCGAGGCCTGATAAACAAAACCTTATCGATATTGATTTCAAAATATTTAAATTTACAGTATTGGCTATGTACAATTTCATCACGTTTATTTTGATATCATAATTTATAAATTACTTTGAAAATACGAAGAAAATTCGCGTAGCTTTTAAAAAAATTGCACTGCTTCTCTAGCTTCACGACCTGTTCGGTGGAAACGGTTGCAGTTGACGTTATAACCATGTACATTGTATACTGTATGTTTAAAATCATTCGTTAAAATATTGACTAATAATAATGACGCTCAAGAAAAACGATGAAATATTATGAGACTATTTAGCATATCATCAAGTGCTATCGAACATTGATATTCTACTTTCCGTTTTAGGTCAAAATATGGTTTCAAAATCGTCGAACAAAATGGAAGAAACAGGACGGCGATTCTGCGTCGACTGGTCCCACCAGCAATAACAAAGAATCTAAAGTTGCCAAAACCCCATCTCCTTCGCCATCGTCCCTTTCTTCCCCCACATATCCATCGTCTTCGCACACCGCACAGCCAATACACGAGGAAAAGGTACACCATCCGTTGAAATCGAATCCAAAACCTTTCAGCAAGCATACTAAAGTGCGCCAACATCGAACAAAGTCGCAGGATCACACCGTCGATAGTCACGCTTCGAAAGATCCCAAAAAATTCCTCAACCTACTCGATCCTAGTCAGCCGAACGATGTGGAGTCAAGCATATCGGCATCCAAAATCTCACTGGACGCCATCTGCAGTGCCACGAACTATCTTATGAAACCTTCTCCACCACCTAGCAACACCTCTCCTCATTACGCACCATTAAATCAACTACCCAGTGATAGACTTTTCTGTCATACCGCAACGGAGGACATAAACGACATACAAGAGTAGCATTAATACAGTAGGTACTCCTCCTATCTTGCCCGGCTAACTATTAGTGTGTGTATGTTCTCTTCCCTGATCTAGTTTTAAACAGTATCAAAAGTCATTAAAATACAAATGAACTTGAAACGATTTAATGTGACTTTCGGATAGTTACGGATAAAGATTAATAAATGCTATGAAAAACAAAACTAAAGTGAGATTAATACAATAAAAACGACGAATTTCTGGAAATCTTACAATTGTGTTGGATTTTATTTTCTTATAATTTCATTCATTAGTTTTAACTGTTCAATTGTTTCAGTACAACATTTTTTGGAGGTGAAAATGAACATATATTGGCACAAACTGACCATATATAAAGACCTCTGGAGATTATTTATTGACATTGGTCCCATAAGAATAACGGTACTGAGATTATTTGCTTCTTTCATCAGTTTGTATCTTATTTTAATATTTAATTTGAATCTTTTTGTGGTATAAACTTTAACAATTATATCTATAAAATAATTAAAAAAGTGATTCAAATTATAAGTTTTTGTGAAATTGGTTAAGTTCATTTGCTTGGACTAGTTTTAGTTTTGTTTCATAATTTTCCCTACATGATGCTGGCTTCCTCTTTTGCAAGAAACAAACTAAGAAAATATCATGGTTTAGGCACTTGGTAATAAAGAATTTGGAATGTTTGGAAACTGTGTTTGATACATTCTCACTTCAACTATACTCTATATGATGTGGTGTGTTTGTGTTTTTTTTGCATACTGCTATTTATTCTCTCTCGACACACAGTTTTTAAAAGTTTGCTTTTATACTTTACTCTCAGGTCCCTCGGTGTAATGTTCGAAAAACTTTTTGATTCTTGTAAGATATTGCTGACAGATGTGACCGTAGTTTTTGTTGTACCAGTCCGGTGTTCGACCCCTAAAATTTACAATATGTTATTAGGTGTAATTCGACAAACAATTGCAGCTCAATAGTACTTCATGTCAACACGGGAGAGATGCATCAATTTACATTTGCCACTGCCGCACGGCTCGATCAAATACCGTGAGGCCAGTACTACGCCCCGAACTCCATCCAACAGTGGCTGAGCACCATTATGACTAATAGACACCTCGACTATGACGCACGCGCCGCGTGATTGTTGCTTGTTCCACTGTCTGTAACAATAAACTATTTCAGTCGCAAACAACTTTCGGATGTTTTCGGTCAACTTACCGTAACACACAGTAATCGGTTATCGGTTGTCCACATACATATTGAAACACATCTGTATCATTATCCAGTCGTTCGACGATTTTGGATTTCAACAAATAATCATCCCACAAATGTCGCTCATTTAGAATGTGATTGATCACTTCAGTAGGAGGGGCTTCAACTTCAGTTACAGCCTTCCACAATCGCAGAGGATGTCCATCGCCAACTTTTTTGAAATATATAGTTACACTAGGATCAGTTGAGCTTAGTGAGACCCAACCTCGTGGTCTATGAAAAATAGAATCAATCATTACTGCCTGAATACTATGTTCAAATAAAGTATTACCTTTCCTTCCCCTCTCGTACACACTCCTTGATACACTCGGTTAGGTAGCCCCGCCAATTTTGTACGTGCAATTCCGCCCCCAGTGATTCAAGTGGCACCGGTTTTGATTCCTCCATGTAGTTAAAGCTGCATTTCCGCATTCGATCGCTGGATATGGTCCACAAGGTGCGGTAGTGTTGGATAAGAAAGCTTAAACAGTCGTGCGATGCCCGTGTTTCTGATAACTCCTTCTCATCTGGTTGGCCTATGGCGCCTTTCTTCCTGCGCGGCGATGCTGTTGAAGACCTATTGCAAAGATTAGATTTTCGTCTGAAGACTTATAATTTGTCAAATCTTACCTTGTGCCAGTTAGGGAATAAAACAGTGACGGTGCCAAACAAACTGCTAGGTTGTTTGCCGTCATTTGATTATGATTCGCACTTGCAACCACCTTAGCCAGAAAATTAAGTAAAGTACACACAACTTCGCGATGTTCATCTGGAAGCAACAGAATCGCTGACTGGACAGCCTCCATTCGAACTTCAATAGGAAGATCTGTAAATTGAATAATTCGATCAATAAATCAATAAATCTCAGGAAAATTCAATCGCCCAGTTCTTACACTGAAATATCGCGACAAATGTTTCCGACAGCTTGGCAGTTAGCAACGGATCTGGTAACTCTCTAAAATATTGCTTCAACATATCAGCGACATCATATGCATGGTAGTCATCAAAGACGTCCATCCGATTAATCATATTATTGCTAGATTCAATTGTCGATTTCAGTTTGGCTATTCGAGATTTCACACCCGGCTTCCGGAATAGTCCAACTTGATCCATTGCATTCACTTCTAACCAGTTGAACGCCATCTGAATTATCTCTGGTAGTGTACTTCCATACCTTTGTAAATTAAGCACTAACGGTATGCCAAAGACTCGACGATCTTTGTAATCTGGCGTTTTGATTCGTTTTATAAACTTCGGCAGATCCCAATTCCAACCAGAACGATGCGTTGGGCAGTAACGCTCCATGTAACCCGTTAGTGTGACTAGAGCCAGCTTTCGAACCACCAACAATTGACCACAAGACATTTCGTATATGCTAGTACCCCGGGAATAATTTTCTTTGTCTTTCGAGTTATCGTCCTTAAAATCTACGACGCTCTTTCGGCGGCCATCTGAGTTCTTGGATTGTTGGAAACTGTGCCACCTTGCTACGGTAGTGCGCTTTCGATCATCACCGCCCTTCTCGTCGCTGGTTTTTGCAACTCTCATTGAGCGATTATTAAATGCATCCCTGTACCGTTTTGAGTTTTTACCCAAATTTAGCGAACCACCACGGTTCAACTTTGAAACTTGTAGCGTGTTACTATTAGTTTGCTTTAAATCGTTAGACACTTTAGCTCGCATCAACTTTGACTGGTACTCTGAATCCGATAAAGCACCAGAGTCATCAGTGGTCATCTTGTTACGAAGCAGTTTCTTCGATCTTGGATATTTCTTGCTTGGTGTTTTTACAATCCTACCAGCGAAGTATTCGGTATTCAATTCTTGACTATCTTCGCTGCATAGCGACGATGAATCATCGCCCGATTTCGCCTCTTGCAATTGAATGAAAAAATGTAACGGACTAGATCTGTTAGGGCTACGCTTGGGCTCTTTCTTATCTTCCAACATGTGGCCAAAAGGACTGAGAGTGTATGGGGAAAGCAGATTAGATACGATCTCATTGGTTCCTAGAGTATTGCCTCTTCGGTGATCAGAATGTGCTGACGAAGAACGTGGAGAAGAAGGGTTCGAAAATGATATCACATCAATGTGCTTTAAATCGTCAAAAGTATGATGAACCGGTGATAAGTTGGAAGAATGAGGTCCGCAGATTATCACTCCATCACGGTTTTGTCGCTTTCTCCTGCGCGACTTTATTGACTCCACCCGCCTAAGAAGTGCTTTTGCTCCATCTTTGAGTCTTTCACTCCCAGTCCTTCGGAGTCGAACGGGACCATCTTGTTGATCACTATCAGACAGTATATTCAACGGTCCCCCATCATCACCCCAGCTTTCCTTATCATCTGTAGTCGTCTTGGAACCACTCTTGGATGAATCCTCTGCCGAATCCGTTTCGTTAACGGTACTAACTTCACTCTTGTTATTGTGCTTCTGTTTGATGACACTGACCAATCCAGCAGCATCTTCCACTCTTGACCATCGCCGGCTGTTGTGAGCAAAAGTCCAGGCCTCGGAAAGCGCACAACTATCGTCATCCGAATCCTCGTTCTGCTTTGGTGGATGCGAATGCTGGTGCGTATCGATGTGCATGTTGGCACACCGATTCAAAGTTTGCAGTCGGCGATACAACGACTGCAATGGATCATTTTCCAGAAACGGGTGGTCCTTTGCAACGTCATTGATCTCGATCGGAAACTGATGGTCTACGGAGAATTTACGTTAGTGGAGAGGCGTTACTTTTTACGTAAATTTGGGCTTACCTTCATACATCTGGGCATACTGTGGGAATCCAGCAGCTCTGAGCCACCGACATGCTTCGATAGCTTCTATTTCTGAAAGAAGTAGGAAACCGATTGTTATTATTTTATTTATTGTTTGGATATCGGATAACAATGTAGAGCTACCTAAACGGAGTCTTCAGTTGAAATATTAAAGTGCGGCGTCATTCAGCTCAACTCACTTTATTCAGTTTGCCCCTAAAAACTAATTTAAGCCATTGTTTGACGAGAAACCTCAATTTTTTTTCATGACAACAGTATGAAACTTTTGTTGATTAAAATTGACCGTTTATTTAAATTTCTATTTTTTTCTTTATCTACATGTCATATTGGTTGTAAATTATACTGCTGCAGCTCCGAAGCTCTTCCAAAATTCTTTCTCCATGCTATTTTCCGTAGCGGATACTGCACGGGCTCGTACAGAATGGGCAGTTGTAGACGTGTCATCTGGAAGATAGAAAAGCTTATCATCATTCGTGCCACCTGGAACGAATGTGTCATCCTTAGCATCAGTATCGCCTGTGAAGCTGCGTGCCCGTCTGAAGAGACTGGCCGCAAAGTAATGTTCAACATTGAAACGACCGTTTTCCTTTCTAGCATGGAGGCGTGGAGTTAACGGAATGTCTGTTTGGGCATACGTACACTTTGGCTTGGACTCGTTGATGGGACGTTGCTGTTTATCCTTTGGGTATAATTTTCTCGAATTAATTGGTGTTCCTGGGACGGAGATACTTCTTTTCGTTTGTTTGATCGATGGGTTCTCATCCGTTAACATAACTACATTTGCTGATATTTCCGTACCATCTACAGCACTGGAGCATGAAATTGAATTACTGTTTTGTTTCGTAATCTCATGAAGCTCATTTGAAGCTAGCTCTAAGGCCCGGCTTGATGGTATAACATTAGGAGTGATCTCTTTTATGTCCACTTCTTGGTATGCTTCGGAAAACCCTCGACGGAAGGTTTTTTTTGTTTCGGATTGATCGAAATAGTTTTGAATAGCTGAATTTTCTACATGTCTGGTATTGATAGATTGTGCTGCTTCGGAAAAAGTCCTCGAATAGGTTTTTCTAGCTTCCGATGATGTCAAATACGATTTAGCGCAAAACTCTTTGACAGGCTCCATGTTGTTTTTCTCCTCCTGAGGATGTTTTTCGAATAACTCTTCCAATGAATCGATTTTTTGTATGGGATATTCTGCAATATCATTTTTCTCCATTGGTACTGTGTTGGCGATTGTTGAATCCATATTTATTGGTAACTCTGCCTTGTTTATTTCCTGATAAACTTCGGAAAAATCACGGCGGAAGGTTTTTTTTAATTCGGACTGGTCAAAGTATTGCTTCACTGTCGGACTTTTCACTTCGCTCGCATACAAAGTTTGTGCTGCTTGGGAGAAAGTTCTGGCATACGTTTTCTTTTCTTCAGATGATGCTAAATACTCGTCCACTGCAAAAGTATTCAGAGGCTTCCTTTCGATTATATCATTGTCCTTGTTCAATTTGAGTTGCTCCATATCTTTAATAAACTTTTCCAGAGGGTCAGCTATAGCGATATCAGTTCGGTTTTTCGGGACGTCATTCTTTTCGTCGTCCGAAGAGTCACTTATGTAATTGTGTTTCTTCAACTTGTTCAGATGGGTCGAGCATATTGGCGTTCCCGGCACTGACGTTTTGTATCCTTTAGTAATGATCTCTGAATCGATCAGTAAAGGATCGGGTCGCAGCTTTTCAGGATCTAGTTCCGAAAATGCTTCATTGAAATTTCGGCTGTAACTATTATTAGCCGTTGATTCATTGAAGTAACGTTTCACTACAGGGCTCCGAACTTCACCACGATGTAACGTCTGCACAACTTCGCTAAAAGTCCGTTGATAGGCATGTTTTTCCTCCGATTCGTTGAAATACTGTTGCGTTAAATTTTCTGGTTTTGTTCCGCTGTCCGTTTCGTTTTCTATATCTTCGTTATCCGTTTTATCTTCCTCGATGTGAACAACTTCGGCATGTTGTTCCTCTTCATCAGCGTTCAGAGCCTTCATGTCCTTCAAACATTTATCGATGACCATACTGCTAATGAGAATTTCATTTGGTAGCTGAACAGGTTCCTGTTGTGCCTCTTCCGACTCGGATTGACGTCGCGACAGCGATCGCAAGTAACGAGAGCAAACAGGAGTACCGGGAACAGACAGATCCACCTTTGGTTCTTCTTTCTTTTCCTCCGATGAAATAGATTCTATGAAGGCTTTTTGTTTTTCCTTGTAGAAGCTTTTTAATTCGGAAAAAAATTTCAGTTTAGCACGACGGTTTCGTTCAGCCCCCGGGTAGCGCTCACGCTGCAAGTTCAGCTGGTCAGTCATTTTGGCACACGAATACTTGATGTTTTCGGTTTTCCTAATCAATCCAGAAAAATATAATCACATGACAGTTTCGACAAAACCGGGAGCAGGTGACCGCTTATGGCGTGAAAGGGTTTTAACTTTCGAGCGACTAACGAAAGACTGGTACCATAATCACAGTTACTGGACGAGTATGAGGGTATGTTTTGATTTCGAATACGATAAGATGTGTGATACCGATTTTGATAATATCGAGTTTCTTTTCTACGTTCACCCATCTGACTGTAGATAAGAACCATGTTGAGCAAATCGGTTTGAGACACCCTCAGCACGGTCTCATGCGGCCAGAAAAGCCTTTTTCGAAACGAGCTAGAAATGCGCGTGAAGAAGCTTTACGGCAGTCAGGTTAGCCAATTAGGTATTTTGCCTAATTTTCGCCTTTTGTTCAAATTATTCTAATAAATTCTGTTATTATTTGGCATAAAGTTAATCGAGTAGATTCTTTTTTATAAGAAATTTATTAGAATATTTGGAAACAGCTGAGGAATATTGGGTGGTTAGGGTTTTTGGATAGCACAGGCGTCGAAAGACCTTCTATCGTATTAAAGACGTATATGAACATGCGAAGTCATATCACAACACTACGTCGTCATCTACATGGTAGGGTAAATGATCTTTAATCCACTTCTGTCACTCTATACATCCCAACCATTTGTGCTCTTTAGTTAGAGTCACATGTGATGTCCCTGTTCGATTCATTGGCTCAAATGGTAGGATGAAAAGAGGAATATTCAATTGGAATTTTTATTTTGCTTAAACAAGACTTTCAAGCCAGTTATGATACTGTACTGTTTCTGAGAAATGAAGCGACGATATCGATGTTAGCCCAATCCATGGATTGTATGGCGAGTAGTCACTTTTACTGGAAAACTAAGATACTTCCTGCTTTGCTTTTTGAATTATCGTAACAATTTCCTTTTGCTGTTTTTTTTTCAAACTCTCTATCAAAGCAATGTTTAAAATGCTAAAAGGAAGGAAGGATCATTGTCTGAAAAATTGATCGCAAATTTAATTTTTAACGTATTCGTTCTTTGCGGAACTTGCCACAACCAGACAATAAATAATACGTGTTTTATGTTTTTGTCTGGCCACACCTTAATATCACATGCCATATTAAAACATTCCTTAGTTCAATTCTATATTGTTCAATATAATTGGAGTACATATTGAACCCTCGAATCTATAGAACATATTGGTTTGTTTATTTTATCGAAAACTATGTTCTCGAAAGATATACCTGCCTAATACCGTTGTTTTGAGGCCACAGTCGGCGAACACTTACCGAGCTGATCTAGACAAAAAGCTCGCTCGCGAGAACCCTAAAGCCCTGCTCCCGTTATCTCACCGATCACAGCACATAAACGCAACAGTTCGGCTCCCACCAGTTGCTAATGGCAACGGCAAGCATACCACAGGCGCAGTACTTACTGGAGAGATAGAGAGAGACAGAGTTTGAGGTACTATTATGCTACCTCCACACGTTTCGTTTTTCGGTATCTACACATACACCACTCGCCCCTCAACGCCTGCAGTATTTCCACCCACAAGCACTATGAAGCCTACTGTTGCTGCATACAACATCAAGGTGACGATGATGATGAATGAACAGTTTAGCTTGCTTTGTATGAATGCTAAATGAATTATGCTTTTCAAGCGTAAAGAATACGGAATATTAATTAGGCTTGAAGCGCGTTTCACGCTGACTACTTGAACAACAAGTTGCAGTTTCAGTGCGACAAAATGATTCATATGGGTTTTATTTTCAACTTAAAATGAAAATGGTTCCACTCCAATTGATAATTTACCTGCCAATTTCCGTTCTCGCATTCGTTTCCAGAGTGATTCAGCCTTTCGAATGTGCCAATTTTCAATCTTAGCCGAAAAACTACGGAAAAACTTATATTCGCGGAAACTAGACATTCTACGGTGCATTTTTTGCGTGACTACAGATGGATAAGGTCTTAGGTAGCAATCGAAAGAAAAAAACACAGATGACTGAAGCAGCAACTGATCACAGGCTAAGAAGCAATTCAAATCACAAATATTCTATTAAACAGCACAGTTTTAAATTCCATTGTTAATATTTAGCTTATTCATTACATAATATTCTATGGCACTATAACATCTAGTAACAAAAAAAGTATAACAAGCAGCCTAAAAATGACCTACAGTCTACAAACAAAGAAGCTCGTCAATTAACAATGCACACACCGATTTTCACTTTCGAAGCCAGAGAATTAGCATATTGGTTCCAGTGAGATGCGGTCACTCGCTCCGGGAGCAAGTCCGTGCTGTAGAGCAAACGGAAGCTGCAACGATGATGATTTATCTGTAGAGATGACATCCTTTTGCACTACCATTTTCAGCCAGCCTTCGACACTACAGGAGGAATATCACTCTCAAGCTCCTGGAGGGAGCCGAAGGAAGCAAAAATGGAGAGCGTGTTTCCGTTCAAAGTTCGCTCCCTGTCATCGAAACATACTGAATCGATTATGATGTAGGAAATGTTCTCTTTAATTGATTTTCCCGCTATGATTTGTAATGTGGAAATCAGTGATAACGTCTTGTATATGAATTATATAAAACATATACCTACATTAAAGCTCCCTTTTGGTTTTTGTTGCTCATAACTTCTCGAATTCCAACAAATCACAGCTTTTTTTTATTTATTTCTCTCGTACCTAATGCAGCTAATGCAATCGCTAGCGTTGATTTGAGGTGTCCTTGTACCCTTTTCAAAAGAAATCTAATTTATGTGGGGTTTGATCAAAACCTTAAAGAGCATTTTTTTGCATTTGAATTTTTTTTTATTGTCAGCAGAATTATGTTATTGGATATTTGTTTGCAATATATTTTTGTAATAGGTAACTGTAGTCTATCTGACATATCTTTGAAAATCCAGTATGTATGGGTTTATGACGTGCTAACAAAGAGTTTCCAAAATATTTTGAAACCCGCAAAAATATTAAAAAATAAATAAAAAAGCGCAACCTCGTATTTGAGTCACACTACACGTAACTCTTTTCCATAAAATTAATAAACATATATGTGTTACTCACCTGCAAGATGCCGGTCGCTTTGCGATCGCGAATATCTCAAGTTCTGAAAAAATAAAAATAAAACACGTCATCGTCTTACTGCAAAAACAAGCAATATTATGCATTCTACTAACCCTCCGCTCGCCCAGCTCCACTTCTTCATTCTTCATCAGCAACGGTGCCGAGCTGGATTTGGTTCCCAAATCTTCCAGAATCAGATGACTATAGCCACTGTGCAGGGAGGTACTGCTCGGCGATGGCAACTCTGTGATGTTGGACTTTACTGGTTGGAACGGCTCCTGCTCCAGGGGCAGGAAAAACTGCCGTCTTTTGGCGTCGATTACATTCTGGTGATTTCTAAATTTATGATGTAGACTAAAATTGCGGCTAGTGGAAGGTAGACTATTTGTACTGGTTTTTAGCTTGTCTGCGTGCTGCTGTTGAAGCAGGTGATGCTGTCTTGGAATGAGGGTCGGTAGCTGCTGGAATTGCTTTGGAGATGTTTCTTTACTGTCCGAGCAGTCTTCCTCGTTTTCGTGGCTATCGTAAACACTAAGCTCTTCCAGCAAACTCATATCATCCGACAAACTGTCCTGCAAATCACGGCTACTACTGCAGGTATTGTTGTCATAATCCGACGATTGACTGTTGTCGGTAGCACCAACAGTGAGGAGGCGGCTATTTGAGTTATTGAATCGCTGAGAACGTTTCTCTGGCTTATCGTGATCATGATCTTCATCGATTTTTAACACCAACTCCTGCTCGTCAAGCTGATGATGATGGTGATCACTTCCAGTGCTGATGATGAACGTGGGATCACCGCAGAAACGAGTCGATTCAAAAGCACCATTGTTACGCTCCCTCAATCCGGAGTGATGTTGCGATGAGACAGACTGGCGGAATAAATTGAATTAGGAAATGTGTTCTTAATGAGGTTGTTTTTTTTGCTATGCACTGTGGGTTTTAAATGGTGTAATTAGTTTGCGTATATTAAAATGAATTGTCTGTGTATCGTTGCCTCAGTCAGTAACGAGTTTAAGCGCAGACTTGTAATGGATGGTTTTCCGCATCCCATCGTAGGTAAAAGTGAAACAAAAAATTAACATAGCGATTTTAATTTCATATTTTTCTACGAGTGACTTATGACTAAACCTTCATGCGCTGAGCCATTATGCGAACAAGTCTAATCACAAACTCGAAAACCACTTCCACCTAACAGGGAAGGCCGACTGTAAACTGATCCAAGATATACCTGTTGGCTATTTCAGAAAACATGTTCCAAAAATATTTTGGCTCATTCATGAAGCACAGTTTTGCTACGATCGCTTTCTAGGAGAGAGTGTAACGTAAACAAGATGCGCTTTATTAATATCAAATGAATTTACTTATGACCTTGTTGTTTTTACCTGGCGTTTAACCGATGTAGCGCTAATAGGATAGACTGATCACACCCAGCGTTTAAATGAGTGTAGCACCGGCTAAACCGGTGTAGTACCTTGTTAAAAGCGAAAATGCCATTAGTTTCGGCTGAGCTGTATCTAGCACTCTGCGATAAAGATTTGGGTGTCGTCGACGTGCTTCTTGTTTGAAACTGCAGAATGGAAGTCTAGCTATGCGCGCCGCCGCTGGTACTTTTTGTCATACGCCGACGCCGTATGATTTTTAGGCGGCGTGTCGCTGCCGAATTATGCAATGCCGAAATCTTTTTTTGCCCGTCAAAATTGCGCGAACGCAAACTATATAATCATATACAAATTTACCTGAACAAGACATCCTGTTTTGCTATCTTCAGAAAAGTTCATGTTATCAAGAAACTATGCTGTGGGGTTTATGCCGAGATTTGCAGCCATTCGACATAGGTCGATTTGTTGCAAGTGCGTCATCAAATTTAATTTGACGCAAGAAAGATAGTATGCTTTTCTCATGGATCAAACATAAACAAAAATGTTGCATCCAAATTATTCTTGAATATGGTGTTATTGGAGAAACAGATGATCGACAAGACAAGTGTAAAGCCTTGAGCGATGTATCCGCTACCATCCCTAGAAATTTCAAATAATAAACTCTTGTCGATTTGAGGCGATCACATTCGGATGAGCGTGGATGTTTCTGCTTGCATCAACTTCAACAATTTATTGTTCGATTACTGTATTTTTTTTAACTATCTGAGAACGAGTTACAGGGAATGAAAACCTCTGTGTGAAAAAATATATGCTGAAAAAATGTTGTGTAATTTTCCACAAAAATAAATTTAGGTTAAAAATTTTAATTACAAAAACTATTTTTTAATTTTTTTTATTCTGTGGATAAAAATATAAAAAGAAAAGAAACATTTTGAAGGTGATTACATACTAACTGACATACAAAACTATAATTTTATTACAGAATATGATTCTAAGTATTTCAAATTAAAATGGATTTAACAAAAAATTTCCAAAATGCGATAGTTGTCGAGATATTTGGAATTTTTTTCCAACAAAAACAATTAATTCGTTTGATTAAAAATTATTTGCGTTTGCCCATCATAAAATGCCAACAATCTAATGTTTATCGTTTTAAAGACGTAAAAGAAGTGTGTTTGGATCATGGAGAAGCTTTCAATAAAATGTTTTTCTAATAACCACTCTTTAAAATATTTTTATAATTCATATGATTTGCGGTGCAAAGATATAATCTTCTTTTTGATTCAAAATGTTCATAACAAAAGTTTTCTGAAATGTTTTCTAAATTTTGTTTTAACAGCACAGTTATTTTGTTTTATAACGGTCTTTGCATATGCTATTCGCGTTTCTTCATCAAAAACAATAGATTTTTTCAAAATTCCTATAATTTTTCCTTTGACATCAAATCATTTGCAAGTTAAATGAAAACAACCAAAATATGGTTCAACTATATAGTTGAATCATCAGGTCATATGGTTGAATAATATTTTGATTGCTTTCGTGTAGCTTTCAAATGGTTTACAATATCGCCTTGTTGTCAAAGGGAAAGTTACAGGAAATTTTATGACTTTTATGACAATACTTTTGAAAAAAAACTTTTGTTGTTTAAGGAGAAACGCGAAGAACAATAAAACAAAATAATTGTGTTGTTAAAACAAAATTATGGTAATCGAACTTTCACACCATTTAAAAAAAAATCTCGAGTCAAAATAATATTATTGCATGTGCCACTGAAATGTGTAAAGTTTCATCGGAATCTAAGATGGTCGGTCACAATTTTAAAGAAACATGGATGACCCTTATCCTCTTCAATAAGCGTGGGTTTCATTTCAAAATGTAGATGTTACAGTAGCACACTTTAGACGAAATTTTCAAATACTTCTGCATTTGTAGATGAGACAAGTAAATATTTGATATGGAGAATCACGAAAATTTTAGAACTAAATATCTCAGGCGAATTATATGTGTAAGACCATAAAATACAGAAGGGCTAAAATCAAACCTATTTTGAACATTATCGCTGTACATGTGCTGATAAAAATTATAAAATTACACCCACCTGTTGCTGTTTGGGCAGCGTGGCGACAATCTCCTGTAGCAAACGTTCCGTTGCTTCGAGGCTCGCGCCATCCACTGAATCACCGAAACAAGCCACATTTTGGCAAACGCTGGCTTTGGTGTTGTGATTGCTGTCACGGATGCTGCTGCTACTTGTTGACCTCCTGCTGGTGCCGTCGACTGTCACTGCCGGTGGGGAAAGTTTCGGTCCACTCGCTTCACTTTTTGATTCTAGCTGCGCAAATACCTCCGAGATTTCAGCCTATAAAAAGTAAGAGAAAACATTGCTTTTGTAATTGGATGATATGTGTTTGTCTTACATTATGTGACATGCAGACAAAATACGATTACATCAGTACAGGCAAACAACCAGCGAATCAAATCCCATTGCGAAGGTAGAAGCAAGTAGCCCTACTGCTGCAAATGTAATTATGCTATCAAGTGTGATCTGCGTTCCCTTTTCTGGCATTTTCTGTTAAAATTGGATCTTGTTGGGATGAATTTTTCTGTTCGCGTTGGTTCAACTTTATTTAAAAGGCAACTCCAGGACAACATTTCGTAGTCGAGTCCTGGTAGTACAACACAAACCATGCACTCTTCGGTAAAATAAACATTCCAATATTAGTATATATTTGTTGCTATCAATCATTAGTGGTTGAGTGAGTCTGAGTGGATAAAAAGTGCGAACCGAACATGAAGGCTTTCATTTCGCTGGTAATCTGTGTGCTGTTTTATTTTGTGGTCGTGTTTTTCGCTGAGGTGTTCGGTTCAGAGACAAACGATAAATATTCTGTGGTAACTGAACCATATGATCCAATTTTAGTAAAGTCTGCCAATTACGCTGTGAAGCCAACTTCGAAATACGTTCCCAACGGGGTTGAAATGAATGAGCACCAGCATGAAAAAAGGTGAGGTACTCTCAAAGCATATACATGTTTTTGTTCAACAGTAACACGTGAGCTTAATTAGACTCTTGTGTGTGGATCTTTAATTACTTCTGAAAATAAGTGCTCCATCATCTATCGTTTCCATTTGCAGAGAGACCATGACTCATCCGAGCACGCTTGAAACGCTTCATTCGGATCTACGAGGTCGGAAGTTTCCCGTCTATTTCGAGGAGCCGCGATACATTTTTCTGAGGCAACCAGAATCTCTTCCACAAACCGAGGATGGTCTTTCCTTCATTCCTCAACGGGGAAGAAAATCTGAATCGGAGGCATTATTGGAAAAAAGAGAACTTTCGATCAGACAGATGCTCGAAGGTGGCGATTATTTCGTGCCCAATCGTGGCAAAAAACAAAACGGAAACGGTATCACAAAAAAGATAAAATTTGATGACATTCTCGGACCGGATGATTTCATTCCGAATCGTGGAAAGAAGGAACTTGCTGATTTTTTTGTGTCTTCACTTGGCCGTCGCCATTCGATCAATGATCTTCAGCCGTTCTTCGCCAAGAAAAGCGTTCTAACAACCATTCAAAACGACAGTAACAAAGAGCGTGGAGGTAGCGTGCTGTTCTATCCGACCCGGGGCAAAAAAAGCATTTTGGATAGTTTGTCTCAGAATCAGGACACATTTTTTTCGTCGCGTGGCAAACGGAATCCAATTATCTGGAGCATACTGAACGACGAGGAACTGGATCCGTGGGATTATGGGATGACTGTTGATGGTAGTTATGATACCGTGTCAGCACTTGATCGCTATCAAACTAACAAGATAATTCAGTAGAGTTGCATGGACGGCACCACTATGAAACAAATTAACGGAGGACTGACGTTTTTCATGAATTCATTAATAAGCTTGTTGTGAAGAAATTGTTTTTCTTTTCGTTTCACAAGATGATAAAATATTCATAGAGAAGATAGTTGATAGATATTGAAATAAAACTTAAAAATGCAAATGGACAAAGCTTTGCTGAGAAACCGAACCATCCCACCCTCCTACTAACTAAGCATGGTACCGGTAAACAGAGCCCTTGGCTTGTTATTATGTATTTATCATCAGAGCTGCTTGTGTATATTTTTTCTCAAGCGAACTGACTGAATGACTGACTGACATTTCGGCCATTTAAAGAAAGTTGTTAATTTGGCCACAAAACTAGCTTTCGTGGCTGAACTTGGGTTGCACTCATGCCAGGCGTGTGCTGGTGTCTAGGTTAACAGACGGCAACCTTGAACGGCTAATTCGTTCTGCGATTGTTGCGCATTAGTTGTAGGACTGGAATATCCAGCCCACTGCCGATTCTCCGGCAAATCGTGCTGTGCTCTGGTGGGTTTTGATATTTTGTTTCTGAATCTTTTTCTTTTTTTCGATGGGTTTTTGTGCTTTACACCGGCGGGTACCGCTAACTTGCTGGCTAATGGCCGGGGTTTCTCTTTGGCTGTTTGAAATTAGGGACACACATCATTTGCGAACAATGATACGTTCGCTCAAGCTGTGAATGCCGATTTCACGAACGTCTTCTCCGATTACGACGCGGCAATGATCACCTCAAAAGGTGTATTCGCAGAATCATTAATATTTAATTAGCATTATTCGACTATCACAGGCAGATCTACAAAATGATAGGGATGGCAGTAGTTCCAACTAGGTAGATTAGATTATGAAAACACAGAAAATAGTTACGGGTGAGAAATGTGACTAAGAGTATTTTGATTTGAATTCCATTCATATTTGCATTCATATTTGAGCACTGACATCATTTTTTGGAATCGGCAAAATTTAGTGTAGCACGAAGCGCATTTGGTCAAGGTTTCGAAAATGGCAACCACGGGGATTTTTTTATCATTTTTGCGCCTTGTTTTTTCGCGGGTATATATCCTCTAATATTGAACAATACGAATGACGAACCCGAAAAATACTCCATGCCTGTCATCTATTAAATCTTGTCGATGCTTTTTGTACGACCTGAAAATGACTAAAAGACCGTAAGGAGGTGGAAAGGTAAATAAAATCCATATTTTCAACTGGAACCACATTTTTCGGTCGTAGTCTTATTTCAATTAGATAATACAGCTCTAAAATTTGAGACAAAAATGGATTAATGCTTTTTAATTGTGAAGTAATGGGAAACAACTTCTATTGTAACAAATCGAAAATTCGAATCAGTTTTTTGAACCATACCAACAGCTTGCATGTCTAACCTGTATTTTGTTTACTACTTTGAGTCTTCTCTTTGAAACAGTATTGTTAAAACCTTATATTTTCATTATTTTTTTTTTTTGGAAAACAATTGAACTTATGTAAAGGGATAGATATTTTCTGCTGAAGAGCAATTTCTTCAAGCTTGATCCAACCCAATAATATTCCAAAAAGATTTTTTTTGCAAAAAACAAAAAATGTTAAAAAAATGCAATTAAAAAAACTGTCTCATGCGTTTTTTTGTTAACGCGAGCCTAACAATAGAGGAAATTCTAATTGCATTATGAATAAACTATCAGTAAAAAGTATAGTATAGTAGTAGTAAAGTATATGCTTTTAAATTTCATAGGTTTTGCCAGACATATGTATAATTTTATATACAATGTGATACTAACTGTCATTTCAAAGCAAAATGCTCTTAAGAAAAATCTTCCAAAATATTTTAATTCTCTTGGAACAAAAATATATAGTAGTTATTCCCAACTGAATGGCTGGCGTCCAAAAACGGCTAACCCACATGTTTTCCCAAATTTACATTTTTGCATTTTTAATACATTATAAGTAATCTATGTAAAGTGTCATTTGAGAAATTTGAAATAATTAATAGCTGACAAAGTTAACCTTGGAGGTAACCCCAGTACTAGCTGGCGTCCAAAAGGGGCTAATCCCACATTGTGTTGTATGGAAATTAAAGTTTTCTCGTACGTTTTCCGAGGTATTAAGAAAAAGTAGTCAATCGATTCGCCATCAGTAAATGTTATGTTGTAGCTCACTTATCGGTGAACTTGATATAATTCTATTTTTAGTTGGATTGCATTTTATGTTGACGTTTCGGCCCAAACAGTAGTTCCTGAAGGTGAGTGTCGCTCACATACATGCTATGTATGGCTACTTTTTATCTTGTATATATTTCTTGCACGGGTGAATATTGCTCTCACTCTGACATATACCGTAGCGATTGACTCTAAGGTTTGCAGAGTCCACCCATAAGCTCGCGGAACATTAAATTTTATTAATGATGTAAATGGAGCAGTTTTGGATATTCCTACCAGTACACAGACTGGGAAATGGCGTTCCCACTACTCAGACGTTGGTGTGTACCTATTAAGGCCAATTTCCCTCTTGTAATCAGTATGAAAACTACGGAAAACGCTACACAAAATTATTCACAAAAAAATCCATTCATATATTATTTGTATACCTAGAATATGTTTAGTATAAGGTGATTTCCGAAATTCAAACATTATAAACTTTGTCCAGCCAACTCGTACCCGAAGGGCATTCTTGAGAAAAGCTGTTCGTAATCAGTAATATTTCAATGGCGAGGTTGTTATATTGATTATTATTTGAATTGAAATGTTTCGATTTCAATATAGATTATTTTAAAATATTTGTGAGCACATGTTTACAACGGAATAATCTTATTTGGCTCAACGAGCTCATTTCAATTCAATTGAGCGGTGTCAATTATTTTATTTTATCAAAAGCATTAAAAATTTCATTCATTTACTCAGAAGTCCAACTGCAGCCACACTTTTTAACGCATCAGTTTGTAAGCAACGATCCTTGTTTCTCCATTCCTGCAAAGTTGTTCCGCCCGAGTATTCACTAAATTGAACTGCATCCCTATGCAGCAAAAAACTTGAGCTCAAATACTTACCTGTTTGCTCATCGATTGGTAAACACGTTGAGCGCCGTTTAACATTTTGTCACCGTGTAAATTCGATGCCGATCACGAACCCAGTGGATAGCGTATTTGCAAAACACAAAACGCAATTTGTCCAGTTGAGTGCTTCACACGACCGAATCCTGTTCATCCATCAGACGATAACACCAATGAATGAAAATAGCAGCTCATCGGCATACGTCATTGGGAGTCATGCACAATTATTTCCTCAAATTTTGAAAGTATCTAGCCATCACGAACTTCATGACCCGCTTAAAAAAACGTGAACTTCGGAGGGCATAACAACATTGTACAATGAAGTTTAATTAATGCTACAAAATAAAAACTCCGTGTGTTGTAAACAACCAACTAGCAACGCTTACAAGTTTTTTTTTCAATGTACTTAAGTGGAATTGTGAAAGTAAAGTGACACAATTGCGAGCCTCTTCATACATGGTTGCTCCGACCCACTATTAATTATATTCCCGACCCCAATTTATCTAATAACCGAGTTGAGTATTGTCTTACCTTGACCTTTTCCAGATATCTCTCCAGCTCGGCGTAAGGGTCCTTGCTATTGATCATTTCCAACTCGTTGCTGTTGTTGTTATTGTTGGTGGCGTTTGTAGTGGCACTGCCAGCAGATGCCATCATCATCTTCTCGAGCCCACCGCCAGAAGCAATCGGCGATGGTATTTTGCACATCGTAGCCGTATGATCGTGATTGGTGGTGGTACTGGCCGTCGTCGTCGCTGTAGTACTAACAAAGCTAGCAGCGGTAGTAGTGACGGTAGTGGTGGTGGTAGTAGTGGCGTTAGTATTTGCAACATCCGCGTCTATCACATTGTTCTTTTCATTCGAATAACACTGCGGTAACATATTGGCAACATTTTTTGAACTCATCTACGTTGCTTATCGGTGTGTGATTTTTCTTCATAATTTTCGGTTATGGGTGAGCTGCTGGAAACACACTTGATGCACGTACTTACTCATATGTGTATCTGGATAATCACGGGCGGGCTGGTTTCAACGGAGAGCGTAGCAAGAAGGTTTGAAGCGTGACGTCATTCAGCAACAATCTTGAAATCCTGACAGCTCGGCACATACCAGATTCAATATTTACTCTTTGGAACGCGTTTCGCATTTGTGTTGAGTTTCTCACTGCTAGCTTATTGAAGAACAAGATTCGACGTCGCCGTCGTCGTCGGCAAGTTCAAGTATGCGATTGAAATTCGATGGACGATAATTCTTTGCAGCAGTAATCACCGACACCACCTGCATTGCTTGCTGTACCAATTATCTCCTCCTGATTGACATATATTCGCGATCAGATCATCGGTGCGATCCCCACCGCTGGAATGGCAAAGCGATGACTCTGTTGCTCTCACTTATCCGAGTGAATCAGCTAATTCACGCTATGTAATCGACTTGAGATTTCACAAATTAACTCCTCTACAATTCTGTGGCCTTTCCCAGAAATTAAACAAAACCCACCCGTTGAGCCCCGTATTGTCTCTGTTACAACGATCGAGTTGATTGCTAGGGTCACATTCTATAATAATGATCCATGCAGCAGGCAACACTCTTTCTTTTTCCGTCGTCTTCTGTTTTATGCTCCACACTATTTTACAGCATCTCTTTCTCCCGTCCGTCACACACTCACTTTATGATCTATGCTCTATGGTACACTAAACGTACGCACGCACACGCCGAATATTATTGCTGTTGTCTTCCCAGTCCAGCGCTTTCGTTCGCTATCCGATCATAGGTTCTATGCTTCACAGCTCAGATAATATCTGCAGGCATTTGTTGCATGTAACGCTGTCATCGCTTCGAATCCAAAATCTGCATCATCGTACTACTAAATGCGACATTGACTAAACGATTATCACACCCAAAACCGCAGATTACGATGCTGCTATCAGTAGTACACTTTTTCAATAGCGCAATCCCCTCCCTCCAGAGAGCCGAAGTAACACTACAGTTCGTCTATAATAGTGGAAGGCCACAGGCGAGAGACCACGAAAAACGGTCCCATGTGAATACTAGCGCCAATATTACGAAAAAAATCTCACTAGCCCCGAAAATGAGCCCAATTAAGCCTCGAAATTCGACATCAACAATGTGTAGTAACACATAGAAAATGACGAAATCGTTTCCATACCAGCAGTATGTGGTGTGTACAGAAGCGATCCAGAGGAAGCGAGACCAAAGAACAGTGCTTCCTCTTTGGGTTAGAAAAGGAAAAGGCAACCACACGGTACACATACACGATCACTCAGACGGAACAAACGCGGAACAGACGGTCGGCGGACGTGCGAGGGAGGAAAAAATAACATATAAAATATGTTTACTGAAAAGAAAAAAAACTGTGCCTGCGCGCACGACTATGAATCTACGCGGACTCTCCCTTCGCTTCAGCTCTTCGAGTGGTACTGAACTGTACGAGGTTTCATTCAATGCGTTTCCATGACAGTGTAACAGCGCCGAGGGGTGATCCCAAATGCCGACACGGTGGGCGATGTTATGGTTTGTCTAGTGGGGTCGGTTGATCTAATAGAGAATTTCTTAATTATGGGGGGACAATATAACATTGTCACGTCGATGAAGGACGTGCCACAGGTAAACACGACAATTACAGACATCTAGTAGTCAGTTTGGGAAATACTGGCATGGCTTAAGGTGAAAATGCACACATTTTAAGCGGGGAGCGTTTGTTCATAAAAAGGCGGAATTTTTCGTGAAAAATAGAAATTATTATTTAAAATGAATAAAAAAACCCCTTAAATTTAAAATTTATCTCGAAAACTGAACGTAGGGGTTAGGTATTTTTACATAGAGTGTGTAAGCAAAGTTTGAAAGAAATCAGTTAAGTAGTTTTTGAATGGTAGGTAACACCGCAAATCATGTTTTTCCAGAGACGTTCTACAAAAAGCTTCGTCACCGAGTCGCTTGTCGATATTTTTGTATAGAAAGAATACAGCATCTTATTGAAATCATACACTATAATGTATAAAAGTTTTAATCAGTTCACTTCACCCAAAGTCTAAAAATTTCACAAAAAAAGTGTTTTTTTCACGTTGAAACCCTTACCCCCCCCCCCTTTCTCTTAATAGTACTATAAAGATATAGACGAATGTTTAAGGTGGGTTTTTTGTAGCGTTATTACCATTAACAGTAGCTAACACAGAAGAGTAAATATCCCATATTTGCATCTTTCTTCAGCCAATTCTTGGTCAAGTTCTCCAAAGTCGTACAAATTTTAGTAGTAACTATTCCAATATTACAATTTTTTACAATCATTTCGCCACTTCATAAGGAATCAGATGATATATGGGTGCTCAAAAAAAAATAATTACTGGAGTGGATGTCCATACAAAGTTTGATAAAAAAAAACCTCATTTAACGCAAATTTTACGGAATATTTTCTATGTTGAAAGATTTTTCATTCCAAATTTTTATTATTTATTCAGATTACCTTAAGAAATCGAAATAAATATATTTTTTAAATTTTGCATCAAATAGATACCTTATAGCCTTGCGAGTCTCGTCATGTTCCACTACTAAAATTGAATTATTGTTTGGAAGCGATTTTAAAGGAAACTATTTCGTTTTGTTTTATTCCGTCGTTATGTTATTCCTAAATACGTTTATTCTGATATCTCATGTGAGTCTCTTAACATGCGGGTGCTTTTCTTCTTCTTCATTTTTATGTCTTGGTTCGGTAAAAAGTACTTTTTGTCAAACGTGGAAATTCAAGACATAAAATCTCGAAAATTCCATCCGCATTGGCATAAAATACGAGTCAATTTTTGACTTCCGAACTGAATAAAATTTTTGTTTAAATATTTTTTGTGGCAAATTTTGCGTAGAAGGCGTACTAAATCCAAAGGATTTGTTTGTTATAATAAATTTAAGGAGTTATATACAAAGTTGGCACTCAAAAAATCGAATAAAAAGTTAATTGATTATTCTGAAAGTACATACTTTTGAAAATATCTGTGCGAAATTTCATCCAGATCGGAGCACCAGATTTCAAACTACAGCCGTTCACAGGCTGGTTCTTCCGCGAATGAAGTTAACACAGAATTTTAAACGCATTTTTCTCGGGACCAATTTTTTTTTGAAAAGTACCGTTGCGGTGAACATTATATCTCAAAAACTATTCATCCGATTTTCATAATTTTTTTTGAATTGTTTGTATTTACATTCTCGTGCCATAACTCCGCAACCCTTGATTTTTTTTTATTTAACTTCGATAGTACTACCAGCGAGCTGTCTTTCGCTTTTTCAAATAAAATTTGTATAAAATACTTTAAAAAATCACGAACTTAGCTCACTTTATTGCCACAACGTTGTATATAACCCCTTAAGTGGTAAAAAATGTTGCGGAATATTAAATTGATGGTTAGTGGAAATGTTCTTTGTAATGTTATTTGAAATTATTTAGTGAGTATATTTGCAACTTTCGAGTAGCATACGCTTAAGGTGCTAAATTCAACTGCCATAATAGATTGAGGAAAAGTTCCAGATGTATCGTACCTTAACACAGCAGTAGACGAAGGAGAAAACTTTCTTTGTCATTATCTGTTAATAGATGTGCTGAACGAGGAACGGTTCATATGGTATTTCCCCTCAAAACTTATTTTGGCAGCTTACTTTCAGGTTCTATTCACCTGGTACTCGAGAATGTATATTTACTGAAGTAGGTATAATTAACAGTTTTGAACAGTTAAATTCACCTTCGGTTTAAAACCACTGAATTCTACTAGATGTATCAAATTTAACCATCTTACTAATACAAATCGTTTGAATCTCGCAGCAAAAAAAAACATTTGACATTCTCTTTTGCCTTAACTAACCTTGTGGTAATTTCACCACTGTTTTTCCAAATAAACTTACAGAGTGCAGGCATTTTTCGGGATGTAGGTCGTAATGTGATTGGCTACTACTCACCATTCTAATAGTTGTCTGCTACGATGATAAATCCGTCTTTTGTGTGTTTGTGATACATGTAGATGCGGAACTTTATATTCTTTTCCTTTTTATAATTTCTGACAGACTGCGTACAACTACTGAAACCGACACAATTTTTCTCGGATGAGGTTCGAACAACATTTGAATTTTACAAAAGATTTTTAGCCTTACCTCGGTACCATCATACCAGAGCCGATTCGCACTGAACCAGATTTTAATGCGCTAAGCATTCAAAAATTTTCCAAAAAAGGTTCCAAGAGCTGACTTTGTCGTAAATTGTATGAGAAGCTGCTAGTATGAAACGTTACAGTGAGCGTCAACAAGCAAAACATGACAGTCTACTTCTAACCCTCAACGAAACATGCGTTCAAAACAAGCTGCGAACTAAGTGAGGTTAGGGACTTATCAACCAGACTCGTTTCGTTCGTCAGTGGTGCGCTATAGAAATCCAATAGTGTGCAATTTGTCAGTCACAAAGTTACTTTTTATTTATTGGTAGATACAGCTTCTTGTGATTGTGATACTTGTACAATTGCTAATCATGGAACATGATAACGGTTAAGGTCACGAACCCCGTGTATATGGAGGATGGTTCAGTTACGGTATGACTACACGATCTTTCTCCGGGTACACCTGATAGCGCAATTCGCAGATCCATGTCAGATTATGGACAAGCAGTGTCCGTTAAATACGAACGGAGGAATTTCGTCCTTGGTATTGTTAATGGTGTTCGGGTGAAAAAATATGGCTAAACTGCTCTATTCCTGCCTTCGTGATCCCGCACCAAAGAATATCGAATTTCAAGACTTTGTTAAGGGTTATAACAAAATGAAGCATTGTAGGAATATTTTTCCTTTCTCATAAAGAAAAAGTAATGTATCACTCCAAAACATGAGTTCACAATCTCTGTTAGTATGGACTCAGCTTGGAACATCGATAAACAAATTTGAGAGTATCTATGCTTGGAGATGACATGAAACAGAGGCCATTGCTTTTCTTCATATTCATATTTATAGGGGAGACCGAGGCTAGTTGCCGGTGTTTTCAGTTTTTATTTTCTAACGCTTTGATGATGGTAGACCTTACAAAATAGAACACGTTGCATGAAAGGGCAGACTGTTGGCAACATCTCTAAATTTTATGAAAATGTTTGATAAGATGTCTTCATTTCTAGAGACAAAAATATGTGACGCGGAAAAGCCGCCAACTTACCCCAGCCCCGGGGTAAGTTGGCGGAATACCCGAAAATAAGCAATCAAATAGAAATTTAATTAAATCAGTGGTTCTTATGAAATGTGCCGATTGTCTTTTCAATAAAACTGTATATTATTCGTCACTTTTCATTATATTTCAGTCTCAATATCCCGCCCATCCCGCGACTTCGACGCGTACTCCATATTCGAAAGCAAATTTTCGAAATTCCTAAGGCAATTGGCCGAAATAATTGTCCCCTGCATTGGCGAGAGACACAAGAAAAAGTTTCTCTTACTTTGGAGTGCATTTCAGAAATGAAAATATTTGATGACTATTTTTGCACTGTAAATAGTACCGCCAACTTGCCCCGCGTGCGTCACCGCCAACTTACCCCAACAGCACATTTTATAAAAAAAATATTTAAAAAAACACTTTTGTGAATGGTTAGGTGTAATATCTATACGGATACTGAAAGCTCTTTTCACGCACTATCGAAAAATATAATCATTCCGGGAATAGATTGAAAACCACCTTAAATAACACAAAATGTTTAAAATTAAGAAAATTTACAAAATATGCTCAAAAACACAATATCGCTCACAGCTTCTACAAAACAAAATGTTTTGCAACAAAAACACATTGGATAATGCGTTTCATATTACTTGAGGTTCACAAGGAGAGACAGCGCTTTATGTCTCATAGAAACGGAGAAAAAGGGGATTCCCCCAACTTACCCCAACCGCCAACTAACCCCGGGCTCCCCTACACCACACACCATTAACGGCTGCTTGATTAGTGCCAAACCGCACCTTCACACAAAACCCGACCGATTAGTTTCTATTATTTTTCGATAATATTATTAATATTATATTAATTATCAGATCCCGGGCGAGAACCATTCTTGGACCAGGTCCCGGATCTGAATCTGAACCAGGCCCCTGATTCGGCGCCAAAGTTCTTCGTTGCATGTATAATGAAGGGTCGAAACAAAGCACTGGGATCCTAGTCCATTCATCTGAAAATCTAACCGATCGATCTACTGGAGCGGGGAGACATACTAATACTGGTGTTATTTATCCCTCATCAAACGATGTTTTGTCGAATATTGCAGATGATTGACGAAATACAATCAGAAATAATTAATTTGATTTATCATCATCGCGTGCCGTTGATTCAAAAGATAGTGTTTTATTTTTGTAAAAAAACAAGGTTAGACTGTTTATTTTTTTTCGAAAAAAAAACATAATGCGCTTTATTTTTGGGTTTTAAGTACTTACACAAAAAATATCAAATCTTTATACTGTTGATAATTTAATTTAAAAAGCCTAGAGTACTTGCTTGTAGTTGTGTTTTTATCTTAAAAACTGCAGTTTTCATATCAGCACATTCGTTATCTGAAACAACCGTTCCGTTCTATACCCTTGACCAATCTCGCTAAGCCTCATTCTCTCGCTCCCTTCCTCTCTAGTTAAATTGTGTCTTTTTTGTTTACATGGTTCATTTAGTTTAGTTCTGCACATACCTCATTACTAGCTTTGTTGCTTCTCTCATTTATAGGAAACCTTGGATACATAATTCAAGAAAAACGGATAGTTTAATAAGTTTCTCATACAGTTTCTTTTCCATTTTTCTTTTTTATTCTTCTCGGAGTACCGTAAGCGCAATGTGATTCGTTGACTTCATTATCCGAATTGTTTAGTTAATTCTTTGTTTGTTCGCTATAGTTGGTTGCGTTGCGTGTGTTTGTGTGTGAATTTAATGTACAATACACGAAAGGTTGTGTGCTGGCAGTGTGTTAGTGTGTGTGGATTGAAGTTATGAAAAGCTAGTTTCTGATCAGCTAAAATAAATAGAAATAAAAAATGTAGAAGTCTCAGACAACATTTTTGGGAGTTCCATGAAACAGGGTTAATCTGAAGCACAGGACTAGAGTGCGTAATCACAGTAATCACATTCATTAGAGGTTAATTGTTTATTTTTGAGAAGTTTACAAGAAGAGCTCAAGCAAAAAAGTTTCAAAGTGTACATATTGTGTCTGCACTGACGATACTCATGATGCAACAGTAGGTGAACAATTGGAGACTCCTCTGCGACGCATTAATATACCGTTTACTGTGATAATTTACAGTTGTTCAAATTATATTCTGCTCTGTATCACGCTAGCTATCATTTCTTCTCTGTATACATCATTTGATTTCTTACGCTAAACCATCACTTAAGTGAAACCGATCGAGAAAGGAAGATTTCTTCGTTACAAGGGAATAAGGAAATAAAAACAAGTATGTAAAACAATAAAAACTCATAAGTTTATTTAGGATCTACGTCTCTGTCTCTCTGTCACTTTGTACATGGATGTACACCATTTCTTCGATTTGTTTGTGTTTATTGGGTGTATCTCTGTCATATGGCTACCCCTTGCTCAATTTGTTTAGTTTTTTGTCTGGTAATTTAGCGAACTATGCGTTTCTAAGATCAGACATGTTTTGTTGTTTACTGACTGTACAATATGATCATCTTAGAATAGAATTAAATAGCACTATCGTTAATACAGTGAGAATCATCCAGCTATTGTTACGGTAATGTAGCGTGATCGATGTGCTAGTGTCGCCGCATTTGCCTGAAATGTTGAAAACACGTTTATTACTTGTTCTTAGTGAAACGTTCGTACGAAAGAATCACATTCTAAAATATCCCGAAGGTTAAAAAAGAATAATCATAGAGAGTTGTATTGGGCCATTAACCCATTATCCTCACGTGATGTCATATGGCATCACCAAATATGCAATTTTATAGTAACAGCTTGTTTGAACTTATTCGTACTAGTTCTTGTACTTGATGCACAGAGCATTAATTAAGCTATTTTAAATATATAATACGTCACAATTCGTTTAACTATTGCGATTTGTCTCTTGCGGGGAATGTGCTGAATAAAGAATAAAATTATTTCTTTATTGCACTTATCGATAAGGCTTTGCTTTCTAAATATATTCCAATATATTTTCATTTAATTAAACTTCAGAATGATTTTTAATTGATTTTCTATGAAAATGTAAACATGTCAACGTTTGAGACTATTGGTCTTGATTGAAAATGGTTTCCACCACAATTCGCCCAGCATAGGGTTAAATGGAAGTTATTTATGGATAATCGAAACATGTTTTCACCTATTTCATGATATCCAAATGAATTTTATTAGAATATCGAAAGTCGTTAAAAGAAACATGGGCTATAACATTGCTAGGAAGAAGCGCTGCGTTGTAACAGTCACACCTGCATAGGAAATCCATAGCAAATGGTACTACTGGAAATATTCGATAAACAATGGTAAGTTATTTATGAAATTCCCCTTACAAATCCTATTTAAAAACCGCTTGCAGCTATCAACATGTGGTCATTCATAAGTTTGTATCTCAAATGAATCCAAAAAGATACTGGTTGCTGCGAAAACCAGACCCACACCGATAGTTCATTTATCGTCTCAAAATATAACATTTTTTTATTTAGAAAAATCAGTTTTTATCATTTACAATTCGATCCATTCGAAAATCTATCTATTAACAACATAAAAACAAATCTTACCTATAACGGTAACGTTTGACATAGTCTTATGAGTAGTGGTTACTCCGCCACTGTTGCCACCACCTCCGAACCCGCCCGTTGTCGTCGCACCAGCTTCGGCTTGAAGCATTCCGGGTCTGTGACACGTATCACCTGCGTATACTTGCACCTGGTTTCCCTCTATTGGCACGTAGCTGATGCAGACGCCATGCTGCGAACTGAGATGTTTCGCGATGATGAACGTCGTCTGGTTCTCCTGCCAGTGACCATGGCAGGTGTACGCTGGAAATTAAAAATAAAGAATTTAAGAAGTTCAAGTACGCAAAAGGTATGGGTGAAACTTACTTTCTTCTTCGTCGTTTTTACATTTTGGCTTAACTTCTATTACAGTGTTTTCATTACATCCTATATATAAACGTCTGTTGGTATTGTGATTAATATTACATCCCATCGTTTCTCTACGAGCTCGGGTAGATTCTAAAATTAAACTTGCCGTAGTTTTTTATTCTATTCCACTAACCAGGAATCAATCTTACCTAAATTGTAAAAGTCTTGTGTGACATTATCACTAGGCTGTTGTAGCACCTGTGCCACTGCGGCCGTCCGCCTCATTCGAGAAAAAGCTTTTCGCTTCTCCATGCTGTAGTAGTAACTGTCCGCATTTTCCTGATTGCGGAAACTTACCACCTCCCGATGCCTGTGCATCCGACTCTTGTTATTGTGATTTCGTTTGTGCCTTGAAATCGACGAGGAAGGAATGAGGAAACCTTTAATTGAGTAGTACCCTTCCATCGGGCAGATTTGGGTCTCCGGGTTATTAGCTGCAGGGGGGACATGAGTTTGATTAGTTGATTGATATTTTATGGCCACTTGCCAGCTTCTTGCAATTACCTAATAAAGTAACAAACGGAGTCCGATGCACGTCAAAATTTTCAGTCGTACACGCATCCTCCAGCCTAGCTGCGGGCGTTCCCATCTGTAGCTCAGCTACGTGAGTATCTCGTCGATAGAACATCACACACATGTACCCAGATGTGCTGTAACAAACAAAAAGCTACTTTGGTGACTGTTCTAACTATGGCGATCAATCTTCAATTAGACTTAATTGAACTGAGATTTTCGTGTTTTGTTTTTCCACTCACCATCCAGTTGTATGATGAACGACGGCCATCATCTCAGTGGTCGTCTGTTTGTTGATTTGCTCACAGAGCGCCCGTGCTTCCATATACCCACTTGGCTTCACAATGTGTAACGAACCGTCACTGTGGGTGAGGTTTAGAATGAAGAGAGTTTTATTAATAAATTATTGTGCATCATGATGAGTGCCATGACGCAATACACTAACCTCGGATGGAAAATGTAGTTTGCGTTTCCCATCAGTGCATGCCAATGTCGAGGGCCTTTGAACCACGCCGGAAAATCACACCGTTCCGTTATCGGAGCGCGCTTCAGTGTCATGATTCGCGAACCAACTTCTGCACTTTCCAACCCATTACAGGTAGCATCACCGGACTGAGCTAGCTTGTATTCAGCGTCTGCATTCGCTGCTCCTGATTCCAGTCAGAAAGCATGTGATTAAATAAAACAGATACTACTGGATAATGGTAGAAATGGTAGAGATCATTACCTGACCCACTGATCTTTTCGTACACAAAGCACCTGAAGCGATCCTCGTTCGAGGTCGCATGGTAGTGTGAAACCAGTCCGACCAGATACCGGGAATTGCCATCCTTCCACCATGCAAGACAAGTCAGTTCTTCCACTGCAATTGAACAAATCAGACGCTTACTAAATATCCAACAGCATTATTTGCAAAAAACTTATTCAAACCTGTGCTCTCTGTACCGGATACGTCTGGACAGGCCTGGAAATTTAACAGTAACCTGCTGTCTTCTGTACACATATCCATCTTGGATACTGGATTCTTGCACTCTCCATGACCTCGATTGTACGTAAAAGTGAATGAACCTTCGGGTTGAGGGGGAAAGTCAAACCGTCAAGTTGACACGGATCGAACAACAATTCCAAAAGACTTACCCGACAGTGGACATTTGATGGGCTCTGGGTTGATCTTGAACATACTGTAGAGTAGTGCATCGCCGGGGATTTGCTCACAAAGGTAGTGTAACGTTTCGCGTCCCTTGCATCCCATACCTAGAACGAGTTTGCACGTGCAAAACTTTAGCGCAATTCCATATCTTGCGATGCGGCCCACACTCTAGCTTCCATCACTCACTAAAAGCGCTTGCACCACAAAGAAACAACACAATCACTACATGTACACTGGCATAATACTATACAGATAGAGATAGATTGAAAGATAGAGAGAGATAGATATTTGAAAGTAACAATGCCAAACTGTCTGATGCTAGCTGAATTATTTAGGCTTCTTTGAGCATCTGCTTACTGAATTGTGGATTTGATAGTGAATAAATCAACTAGCAGCAGATCACACGAGATCAAGCAAGTATTAAATGACTAAAACGAAATATGTATGCAGTTTTGCACAGATAGTTTATAAGGTCGGTCGTCTGTTTCATTTCCATGAGCAGTGTTTTCTCTTCGCAAGCATTCAATAGGAAAATATAGGAAAATTGGCAGATTTCGGCCGCTCTCGTTTGGTAGGATGATTTCTGCATCCAGGTTTCATAAAATACATAATTGCATTCTAACAGCAAGCAGTTGAAAAGGACACACGACAAAAAGGAAAGAAGCAAACGAAATAATCACGTTGATAGTACCAAAATCCAATTTACGTTTTAGTCATTTAGTGCTTCTAGACAATCAGAACTAATAGGAAAGTATAACTAGAAAATTAAATAAACGTAAATGTGAAAGACACTATCCACGAGGAAAGAAAACTAATAAAAAATTGCTTCGTTTTGTTTCAATTCAAGTACAAGAAGATACCCTTCCAGCACTTTGATTCTAAGAGCCCTTGGGTACAGATTGTGCCACATATCAACTCTCGACGGGGACTCTTAGAAACAGTATCCTGCCAGAGCACAATTAATAACTACAATTTAAATCTACTACTTATGGTAAAGGGTGCGTTTAGTAGTGCGCTATCAATTCGAATTGGAAAGTTTGTCATAATTTTCTTAAACAATTGCTCGATCGTCAGCTGTCGCTGTTCCATCGTTTCTAATAAGTTTTTAGCAGTCCTTTAATTGGAAGCTACCATCATCATCATCATCATCACCGGATGTGCTAAGGTTCGAATACAGGGGAAGGAGCATGTATCATTCTATGCTCGCTTTGTGAAAATGGGAAAACTGTGTCACGTGCTTGTTCACTCTGTTGCGCTTGCAGCCGGGAAAGTTTGGTTATCGATTTTCGCTTATTTTCGTGAAACGAAAGTTGAAAAGGTACGTGGAATTGGTTTTGAAACGAATCGAAAGAATACATGGGAAAAGTTAGTACGGTCATTCCATTTTTACTACACGAGTATGAAAGCTGTTTCAAAGTATCGAGAAAAAAATGTATACTATCAACGCTAATAAACAGAAAACAAACAAAAATACTCTATGATGCTGTATTATTCATCGGAACAAAGACGTGTGTGCGGCTATCCAATTTTCCCCTATTTTCCTATGTATGGCATAATGCACTTTTGTTTCTTTTATATGATTAATTTCTGGCATCTATGCTCTCGACTGCTTGCTTGAACTCTCTCGTTTACAGTTGATAATATGTGCAATGACAATTGATGTGTACAGTTGCCGAAATACAGAAAGGAGGAAGAGGAAAATTTATTCTTGCACTCACGAAAAACTAAGAAAAATTCTCGCTCTACATGTATATGGTTAGTTATTATGTATATGCTTTTATGCAAAAAAACAAAGTCGGGCCAACCCATCCCAACACACATTCGCTCGATTTCCTTTCTCACTAGTCCGTGGTAGATAGACGATACGGCGATGCTGTTCTAGATTTCGCTTATATCTGTTTTTTTGTGCTGCATTCTCCGATCTTATGTGCGCTCTATCTCGCCTAATTGAATTAGTGCCGAAAGATGATATCTGAGCAGTATTTTTTCACATTTATTTTTTGTTTGTTTTCCTTTATCTTATTCACCAAAATGACACAGAAATAATATAGAAACAGACAAGAACCAAATACACATAAATTATACTTTTAAAATGTAAGACAGGGTGACAAGCTAAATTAGATTTTCCAGTTGTTTTTCTTTTGTGACTTTTGGCTTTAATTTATTCCGCGGCTGACACCGCGAACAGTTTTTCCGATGCTGGGAAATTTTACGGTTGATAAATGTAATTTGAGAAGCTATCCTAAGCACATTTAACTATTTTTGACAGGCCGGATCTTACATGGCTAGTAATTTTATTGGCATTATGGGAAGTCATGAGGAAAGTTTACTGCCCAGGAAGAAGTTTTACGGTCGAGATTGTAAACTTATCCAGCAATTTTTTGTTTTTGTTTTTCAATAATAGTAATTTACTAATGTTTAAGGAATCTAAAAATATATTTCATACTACTAACATTACATCTGTAATTGTAATATGTCTGCCACCGGCATCAGTACCAGCCACGCGAGCTCCCTGTTTCCATTAAAAAAAACTGTCACCCTACTTCATCGATAAAACATTTGAATCCTTTCACACATACCCGAACATCGAAACGTTCTTGCCACTTTACCCTTCCAGCCATCACAACCACAAATCATTTCACCAAGCACCAACTACCTAATGATCGATTGGGGGGTGGTGAAAATAAGG